>NC_137206.1:22994135-23111635 GCF_960531495.2 Zeus faber | reverse complement strand
ATGCATACCACAAATAACATTGAATGACTGTTTATTATAGTAATGAGCGCCAACTAAAAAGAAAGATCAAATATAGTATTTGTTTTTATAATCTTACGGATTTCCACCTTGCAAGACAGTGTAAAAAATATATATATATTATAAAACCATAGATGTGAAAAAAGCATTATCCAACGCTCAATTTAAAATGAAATTGTTAATTCAATCAACCATTTCATTAGATTACATTCACCATTGCTCAGAATAATGATGCTCATGGCCGATGAAAGGCCAGAGGTCAGCCCAAGTTAACCTCCACACCCCCAATTATTCCCAGGATAACCAACCGGCCCAGCCTCTCTTTCCTGGCCCAGTGCATTATGGGGGAGTTGCTGTCACTTCTCAGATGTTCATCTCCTGTTTCCTAGTTAGACGGAGGTGAAGAGGTTGCTCCGGCTTCATTTGTTCTCATCAGTTGTAGTAAAGAGGTTTGGGTTTGGATTCGTCACGTGTTTGACCTCGTTGGAGCATGTGAACTACTGTGCAAGGGGGAAAGATTATTAATAGTTATTATTATTAATAGTTATTTTCACAGCTAAAATTTAAAGAGTGTTGTTTTCAAAGGTCCAGATGATACAGAGTATGCCGCCGTGATTCTAATTAAGACAAAAATTCAGAAATTGTAAAAGGCGACGGTTGCAGGAGGACCATTGGATGAGGACGGTCTCATGAGGACCATTGCATGTGGACAGTCTTATGAGGACCATCGAATTAGGACTGTCTCATGAGGACCATTGAATTAGGACTGTCTCAAGAGGACATCACATGAGGACCGTCTCATGAGGACCATCGAATTAGGACGGCCTCAAAAGGACATCACATGGGGACCATCTCATGAGGACCATCGCATGAATGCAGTCTCAAGAGGACATCACATGAGCACTGTCTCATGAGGACCGTCGCATGAGGACGGTCTCAAGAGGACCATCACATGAGGACAGTCTTAAGAGGACCATCGGATGAGGATGGTCTCATAAGACCATCGCATCAGGACGGTCTCATGAGGATCGTCGCATGAGTACAGCCTCAAGAGGACCACCATGAGAACGGTCTCATGGGAAACATAGCATGAAGACTGTTTTGTGAAGACCATCTCATGAGGATGAGAATCGTGACGATTGCCTTGTGAGGACCCTCTCATGAGGACCATTTTGTGAGGGCGGTCTCGTGAGGACTGACACATGACGACCATCTCAAGTAGACCATCACATGAAGACCGTCTCATGACGACCATCTCATGGGGACCGTTTTGTGAGGACCATCACGTGAGGAGAGTCTCATGAATATGGGCTCATGAGGACTGCCTTGTGACGACCCTCCCATGAGAACTATCTCGTGAAGACAGTCTCTTAATGACCGACTCATGACAATCATCTCATGTAAGCCATAAAGTGTGGACCCATCTCATGATTACTTAAACTTAATGTAGTTTTAGTATCATAAATAAATACATCAAAAAAATCTCTAGTCTTAGGGAGCCCTCGGGCTGAAAAGGTTTCGGCCTTAACAAGCAGACGTTATTCAACATTCTACGTCCGACAAGACACAAAAGTCCCATTTTCCAGGTGAAAATAAAAATCAAAGGTTCTCATTTGGTTGACACCATGCAGGATGTTGAGATTGAAAAACAGATATTCCTCCCTGCACCAACCATCCTCCTCTCATGTCACCGGGTCCATGCATAGTGATTGAGGCTGAATGTAAACATGTGATATTTATAATGTACCTTTGCACTCAACCCCATGAGCTGCCACTCATGTTAGAACCTGCTAACAGCGGATAATAAGTCCAATGTCCATGTCCATTTGACAAGGATTGTCTTGTGGCAAATGTGACTCTCTTCGCTGGTTGGAAAACCAAAATAGCAGAACATCAGCAATGCAGGGAAAAATATATATCTACATTATTATTTTGAATAGCACTGATGGCATATTTGTTGATTTTATAGTTGCAGTTTACAAGTACTTTTCCTGTGATAAATTGTGTATTAGTGACGTTCTATTTGTTTCTGTTGCTTGACAACACCCATGTGCCATTTCCATGCAGTTTGAAGATAATAATTGTAGATTTGGGGATGTAGAAGAAGCACATTTACACATTTATGGTTAGGGTTTTAATAAAACAATATGTTGGCACTAATTGTTTTCTAGTATCTGCCGTTGCCGAATTGAAAGACACGACCGTTTAAGTAGCAAAGATTAACAATGGCATTTCATGGCCAGTTAATTCCACAAAATTGCCCGAGCGGCATTTCATTGCACACTCCACAGCACAAATTTATTACAGATTTCTTTCCTTAAAAGAAATGCTATCAAATTGTAGGTCTATGCACCATGGAAACACATTGAAATGTTGTTACTGTGTCACTTTTAATCAAATTTCAATCATGGTGGGAAATATTTGGCACAAAAACAAAAAAGAGACTTTGAAGGTCACAAAAAAATCATGCAACAGTTTCCAGCAAACTCCGTGTAGTGGTTTATTAATTTAAGTTTTTTAGTTCAGCCATAATTATACACCAAAGTGCTATATTAATATTATTTATAGATGATGGATTTCTGATACAGTGGGATAATAATGGCAATATAATAATATTATTATTATTATTATAGTAGTACTGTAGTAGTAGTAGAAGTAGTAGTAGTAGTAGTAGTAGTAGTAGTAGTAGTAGTAGTAGTAATAGTATTGTGATTATATTTTCGCCCAAAATAAAAATTTTGAGTTTGGCAAACTTGTATTTTTTGGCATATTCATTAACTCAAAAGGATTGGTTTTGAACAGTTGTTTGCGTTTCATGCCCAGTAAGTAACAGATTGAGAGATTTTGAATTAAATCTCTGCCTTCCCAGGGGGCTCAGATGGAACACAAGAAACCAAATCTTGGACAGCTTGATCTGAAGTCACACGTTGTTCCAAATGTTACGTTAACGTTCCATAGTTAGTGTGAATTTCAATATAATATACAGTATGCAGTCTAACAAACAAGGCTTCGAACAAAATATAAAAACATGGATCATGAAAACTGTAATGCTACTAGAGACATGGACTCATCTAATCATCCAATCAGTTTTGAATACTAAATATTGTATTTTTTCTATCTATATTTTGCTAAATTTGGTTATTTTAAGAAGCAACACCCAAACTGACAAACACACAAATGCACAACCTGTGTAATAACTGTACAATATTGTTATGATACCGTAAAAACATATAGCCGTTTTGTAATAACAATAACTATTTTATTGTTATCATGCCTTTATTGTTGTATTCATAATTATTCATCCTGTATATTATAACCATATACAGTATATTGATTTTTGAATGTATACCCACAGCCATACCACCAACCACAACCATCCTCTGCATAGAATCACTTTTTATATATGCATTACTATTATTATATATACACCGATCAGCCACAACATTAAAACCACCACTAATAACCACTAATATTGTGTAGCTCCCCCTCGTGCCGCCAAAACAGCTGTGACCCGTGGAGGCATGGACTCCACAAGACCTCTGAAGGTGTCCTGTGGTATCTGGCATCAAGATGTTAGCGGCAGATCCTTTTAGTTGTGGAAGTTGCGAGGTGGAGCCCCCATCGATCGGACTTGTTGTTCCCGCACATCCCACAGATGCTCCATCAGTCGGACCCTAACCCAGCCCATCCACATGATGTAGAAGAAAACGTGATTTATCAGACCAGGCCACCTTCTCTCATTGTTCCATGGTCCAGTTCTGATTCTCACATATCCATTGTAGGTGCTCTCAGTGGTGGACAGGGGTCAGCATGAATACTCTGACCGGTCTGCGGCTACATAGCCCCCTATGCAGCAAGCTGCGATGCACTGTGTTGTGATACCTTTCTATCATAGCAGCATTAACTTTTTCAGCAATTTTTTCTACAGTAGCTCTTCTGTGGGATCGAACCAGACGGGCTAGACTTCCCTCCCCACGTACATCAATGAGCCTTTGGTGTCCATGGCCCTGTCGTTGGTTTTCCTTCCTTGGACCACTTTTGGTAGGTACTAACCACTGCATACAACACTGCATGGAACACCCCCACAAGACCAGCCGTTTTGGAGATGCTCTGATCCAGTCATCTAGCCATCACAATTTAGCCTCTCTCAAAGTCGTGAAGATCCTTACGGTTGTATTTTTCCTGCTTCCAACACATCAACTTCAAGAACTGACTCTTCACTTGTTGCCTTATGTCCCACCCCTTGACAGTTCCCATGGAACGAGATGATCAATGTTAGTCACTTCACCTGTCAGTGGTTTTAATGTTGTGGCTGATCAGTGTATATATATGAAAAGCTTTTATTTGGCTATTTTCTACATATATTTGGCTATTTTTGTAGATATGGCTATTTGTGTTTTATTCAAATGTTTTTATAAATATTTCATGTCAATTGTCTGTACAGCAATCTTCACCACATTAAATTCCTTGTATATGAAAATGTACTTGGCCAAATAAACGGATCGTGATGCTGATTCTGATCTAAAGACATCAATACATCCGATTTAGATTAAGGACATAATAGTTAAGATATGTGAAGTAGATATGAAAGTTAGATATGAAACATGTTACGGTAACTCATTTATAGATGTGTCTTAATTCCTTATTATTATTTCATTATATGTTATTTGTCATTATTATCTGCTATTTTTATGTAATGTTATTGTTTTACTTACTTCACTCATAGCACTTTTCTTCCAAGACGAATACAAAAATAATTATTAAATAATGTAATTATAACACATGTTTTGTTATTATTAAATAATTCTAACAATGAATGACTTTACACACAGACGGGGTTAATAAATGTGCCAGGAGATCCAGAATTTATTGTGATGCTAAAGAACGAGTCGGGACTCGAATCTCGTCGCGTTTATCTACTAGGCAAACAGCCACTTTTTCCAACCGATTTGTCCGTGGAACCAACCAGGGTTACAAAACCTTGATAAAAAACATGATAAGAAAAAAGTTCATTTGAGCTGAGGAAATAGAGGGAATGCTCATCTTAGAAGTGGTCCGAAGGGCGTTTTAGGGATGTCCAGATGTCTGTTTGAAGAACCCCCGGCCTACGTATACATGGGGTTTGTTTGTTTGTTTTTTGTTTTCCCATTTTGTTTTTCCAGCTGGAACTTTTGACCTACCGTAGGGCAACGGCAGTCGAGACGACAGCATCAGCATCCCCGTCTTGGGTCTTGAAGGGCGGATGACAACAACTAATGCAGCCAAATTTCTTCATTAGGAAGGTCAGCAGTAGAAATTAATGGTGGGAAGTCACAAAGTGCAAGCACTTTGATATTGTATATTTTTAGGTAGGTAGTTAGATAGATCGATAGACAGATAGGTAGGTAGGTAGGTAGGTAGATACTTGGAGAGGTTGGAAGGTGGAGAGATAGGTAGGTAGGTATGAAGGTAGGTAGGTGGAGAGGTAGGTAGGTAGGTGGAGAGATAGGTAAGTAAGTAGGTAGGTAGGTAGGTAGGTAGGTAGGTAGGTAGGTAGGTAGGTAGGTAGGTTGATGGAGAGATAGGTATGTAGGTATGTAGGTAGGTAGGTATGTAGGTAGGTAGGTAGGTAGGTAGGTGGGTAGGTAGGTAGGTAGGGAGGTGGGTGGGTGGGTGGGTAGGTAGATAGATCATTGGACAGATGGGTAGGTAGGTAGATAGGTGGAGAGGTAGGTAGATACTGTAGATAGGTAGGGAGGCAGGTAAAAAAAGGTAAGTTGATCAGAAACATGTCTCTTGTCATTGCGGTGTAAGGGAGGTACCAGGAGGCAGGTGAAACAGAAAAACAGAAAATATGCTAACTATCTCAATCTCCTGCAGCTGCGCCCCCTGCCAGTTGCCAGGGCTGTCTCTCCCCACCTGCTGACGGCGCCAAAACCACCCCCCACAACCACACTTCATTAGAAAGAAAGTCACAGTAGGTACTTTAGGCCATATTATAGAATGTTATGTCAAGGCAATGGATATCACAACCAACCGTAATAATTTCAGTACATTAAGGAGCCAATGCTTGGATACTTTTACTTCTGTAAAAATGTCATTGTGATGCATTCACTTTTTCTGGAGTCATTTGGTGTCAGGGTATTTGTAATTTCACTGATGTAAAGGAGAAAGAACAGCGGCCGGCGGTTCAAGGCCAGGTCTGGGGATCTACGGGATTATCTGGGATACCAAAAATGAAATTGAAAATAGGACGATCATGTGTTCAGTCCAGTCCAGGTCCCTTTCTGGGAGAAAGAAAAAGGAAAACATAACTCAGATTTATTAAACCTAAATGCCTTGCTTTTCATGCAGGTACTGTCCATCTTCATCTAATGTTCAAGTGAATCAGAAATAAAAATGGAGGGATGGATAAAAGAGAAAGAGACGGAGAGAAAGGGGGATAGAAAAACAGATTATATGCTGTTGGCAGTGTTTCTGTTGATCTTTTAATCCCGGATCAAATGGTCCGTCTAAATAGATATGTGGTCAGGTGAGGGGTGGTGTCTAGATGTTAATTATGGATGAGGGGATGTTTGGGACGCAGCCATTCTACCACAGTGTCCAGTGTTCTCGCAACAACAACAACAATAACAACAACAAAAGTGTTCAACACACTGAAATGATGTAGAAGTCCATAACTCTGCCTAATCAACAATCCTCTCTCACTCTTTCTCTCTCTCTCTTTCTCTCCCTCTATTTATCTATCCATCAATCTATATATTTATGTACGGTAGTGTTATCATGATTATTATTATTTAAAAAAATTGTGATTTGAATTGTTTACGGTTTCTTTTTGTCATAATAATATAATAATAATGGGTATATAAATAATAATAACAAGAAAACTGTATCTCTCCCTCTTTGTCGCTCTTTTTTGTATTTATTTATTTATTACACAGGTTATCGTATTTATTTATTTTACAGATTTTTGTCATATCCTTTATTAATTCAATATATTACTTTTTGTTTATCTTGTGTCATTTGCGTCACTTTATAAATTATTTAATGTATAGGAAGGGTGTGAAATTATTTATTTTATTTGAATTCTCTCTCAATGTCTCCCTCTTACTCTCTCGCTCTCTCTCTCTCTACCTCTCTCCCTCACACATGGAATTAACGGCATTATTTATTCAAACATCTCCACAAAACTTCTTCACAAAAGGCAAACCAAGTTGCTTTGAGAGGCATTGTGGTTTTGTGGCAGCTCATAGAGCAAGAGAGAGAGGGTGAGAGAAAGAATGGCCATGAGGTGTTTATAGACTCTTATTCTTCCTCCCCCTCTCCTTCTTCTCCTTCTCCAGGGTTGATTAAATCCGTGGGAGATAAGCTGGGCGACATTAGATACCCCGGTGGGCAGTGGATGGAAGGTTAATCTCATTCTCCGGGATGATGTATCCGAAGTGACTCCTTTTTTTTCGCCAGCGGTATCATTTCTGAACACTCCTTGGGTTCCAAGGGCAGAAAGCCCCCCCCCATCAGAGGCAGAGCATTGATTGCTCCAGGATTTGATTAAACTCTCGGCTGTGCTCCAAAATGTAAGACAATAGCATTGAGATAACCTCACCTCTTCTCCCCGGGTCGCACCTAATGCGGTTTAACCAGACGATACCGTGCAAGAACTTCACAGGATGTGATACCTTTAAAAGTCCCTGGTTAGCTGCAGTATGATGGAAGTAAAATCCTACATGTGGATGGATGGATAGGTAGGTAAGTTGGTCAGTCAGTAGGTAAGATAGATACATTGATAGATACCTTTACTCAAGACATGTCTGGTTAGCTGCAGTGGTTTGGCTGGAGTATGTGGGGTTTTGGAAGTAAACTCCTATATGTGGATGGGGTTGATGGTTAGATAGGTAGGTATGTAGGTAGGTTGATGGAGAGATAGGTATGTAGGTATGTAGGTAGGTAGGTAGGTAGGTATGTAGGTAGGTAGGTAGGTAGGTAGGTGGGTAGGTAGGTAGGTGGGTAGGTAGGTAGGTAGGTAGATAAGTAGATAAGTAGATAGATATGTAAGTAGGTAGGCAGGTAGGTATAGGTAGATAGATAGAGGGATAGATAGGTAGGTAGGTAGGCATAGGTAGATAGATAGATAGATGGATAGATGGGGAGGTAGGTTTGTCTACATATGTACCCATAGCGCCATTGCTTTAACATGAAATTGAAATAGCAAAATTAAGCAATTTAAAATGTGTGTGCTGACTAGTAAGCTACCCTAAAACTCAGTTTCAACTCAGTGTGGTTCTCTAAAAATGTCTTTCCCGTCCAATACAAAAACTCCCTCAGTGTGTGGGATGTTTTTCTTTATCCTCCCTTTTATGACTTCTATAAACACAGGCTATTGTTGTTCCCTTCCAGCTTAATGGTTGTGTAACCCTGCAGCTCTTCACCTCCACTCACACCTCATCCATCCATCTATCCATGTATTCGGTTTTGAAGAGGATACTGACTCTTTCGGCCACAGCCACGAGAAAAAAGTTAAAGGAGAAATAATGACCTTTCCATTGATTCCAGTTTCATTGATAAACATTTTTATGAGATAGCGATGCAGTTTTTCATTTTCACCGATCAATAATCAGGTTTGTAAACTCTATGATGGTAATGTCATGTATTTGTTGATAACAAAACTGTATTTATTATATTAATATGGTATTATATATAATTTAATATGATATATTATATTAGATATATTAATATATCATATTTTAAAAAACATTATATTATATATATAATATAACATTATTATATATAAAAATACAGTTATCCATATAACAATATACAGAAGAAATTCTATAAATATGAATATATAAAAAAAAAAAATACAGACAATAATTAAATAGAATATTTTAATGCAGCCAAAGAGTCACATTAGTTGTGTTTGAACGATTAAAACAGCCACATCTTAAGGTCTGCAAACCAAGAAAATTGTGTAAATGTAGACAAAAAAAGCATAAGAAATATTGGAAAAAAGTTAATACTCCTATTGTTATTTCATTTATTTTTCCACCGTGGTGACATGTGCTTTAGTTAAACCCTTAAACCCGTCGCGTTTATAGTTCGCCAGAATAAACCATTGTTATTAATGAGTCTTACAGGGGAAACGCAATACCAGCAAAATAATTTCACGGTGGTCCTGTCACGTATAATGAAACTTAATAAGAACAAGTATAATTGCTATTTCCCTATCTCTGATTAATTCACTGGTGCTAATTACCCATTCTTTTTTTCCCGTTAATCCACAGCTCTGATAATTATTTTCTTTCTCTTTTTTCTATTTTGAATAGCTATTCTAAAAGCTTGTAATAGAAAATACGAAAACTTTAAAAGGGAGAAAAACTGAATGAAAGGACGACAATTTCTTTATTTTTATATATATATATATATATATATATATATATATATATATATATATATATATATTTATGGCTATATATCTATATATAGATACATATGAGGCTATATATATATGTATATATATATATATATATAAAGGCTCAAATTAAAGTTTATTTAATTAAAACGACTAATGAGTTGGGAAATGTTTTCTCGATTAAACAACTTCAAGTAACTTCAACGATGCCATAAACTTAAACAAGATAATAGCAAGTCAAACAAGACACTGGAAAGTGAAACGAGACACTGGAATGTGAAGCGAGACACTGGAAAGTGAAACTTGACACTGGATAGTGAAACCAGACACTGGGAAGTAAAACTAGACATTGAAAATTGAATCTTGTTACTGGGAAGTTAAACTAGACACTAGGAAGTTAAACTAGATGCTATAAAGTGAAAGTAGACACTGGAAAGTTAAACTCGTTACTGGGAAGTTAAACTAGACACTGAAATATAAACTAGTTAATGGGAAGTTAAACTAGACACTAGAAAGTTAAACGAGTTAATGGGAAGTTAAGCTAGACACTGGAAAGTTAAACTTAACACTGGGAAGTTAAACTAGACACTGTGAAGTGAAACTTGATGCTATAAAGAAAAAGTAGACACTGGAAAGTTAAACTAGTTAATGGGAAGTTTAACTAGACACTGGAAAGTTAAACTAGTTAATGGGAAGTTAAACTAGACACTGGAAAGTTAAACGACTTAATGGGAAGTTAAACTAGACACGAGAAAGTTAAACTTAACACTGGGAAGTTAAACTAGACACTGTGAAGTGAAACTTGATGCTATAAAGTGAAAGTAGACACTGGAAAGTTAAACTCGTTACTGGGAAGTTAAATTAGACACTGGAAAGTTAAACTAGTTAATGGGAAGTTGAACTAGACACTGGAAAATTAAACTAGTTAATGGGAAGTTAAACTAGACACAGGAAACTTAAACGAGTTAATGGGAAGTTAAACTTAACACTGGGAAGTTAAACTAGATGCTCTAAACTTAAAATAGACACTGGGAAGTTAAACTAGACGCTATAAAGTGAAAGTAGACACTGGAAAGCTAAAGTTGTTACTGGGAAGTTCACATATACACTGGAAAGTTAAACTAGACGCTGGGAATTTAATCTTGACGCTATAAAGTGAAAGCAGACGCTGGAAAGTTAAAGTAGTTACAGGGAAGTTAAACTATACACTGGAAAGTTCAACTAGACACTGGAAAGTTCAACTAGTTACTGGGAAGTTATACTAGACAGTGGAAAGTTCAACTAGACACTATAAAGTGAAACTAGACACGTTACGAAGAAAAAATAATAAACTTTGTGAAGTAAAACAGCTATAACTGTATAATAAACATCATGAAATGGAAAAGATGGAAATACAATTAAGACATTTTTTATTTAAAATGGGGTCATATCAAAACATTTTGTAAAAAAAACCTATAAACAATAAACCTAAAAGTGTAATCAGTAAACTAACACCTCTGTATCAACAAATTTATATACTGGAAGTTGTGCAATTCCTGCATTTTTTATTTTATTTTTTTTGGTAAATACATTTTAATTAGCGGAACACGAAAGCAGGAAGAGGGAAAAAAGGCAGAATAATATTGAACAAACGACGAGGTGTAGGCCAATCCTCCCTTCATCCCTTCATCCTTCCCTCCGTTAATGAGCAGATCGCCCCCTCCAATCAGACCCACATCCCTCCATCAGGACAGAGGATATTCCATTTAATTAGGAGCCGCTCTCGCTTTTAAGTCACCGTGCTGAGAGAAAAATGTCTGTGGGACTCGAGGTTTTTTTAGTCATTAAGGCGGGAGAATCCAGGTCAGCTGGTGCCTGTGAAGGGGAAATCCGAGGCAACTGAAGTCATTACGCTGGCATGGCTATAGCATTAATGAGATTTTTACATATAATTTTTTTTAATTAAATAATCATAAAACATGGGGAAAAACACCTTGTTTCAAAGGGCTCATAGGATGGACAGTAAGTGAACCAAGGAATTTATAAATTAAAAGTTCAATAAAAAATTAAAAATATTATTATTATTATTGTTATTATTATTATTGGTACAGTGACAGTGACAGATTGCAGTGACTTGTTCCTGATATACAGGGAAGGTGGTTTATGTTCATTTCATCCCAAATCTTAGTTAATCCATCTTTGCATATTATGTAGATTCCCTTGTTGATCACCAAACAAAGTATAAGTACACTTCCCCTTTTATACGCTGACGATGAAGCTGTTCGTTATGAAGGGTCATTTTGTTGTGGTCAAGGAAAATCTGGCCAGTTTGTGCTGTTTCTGCCCTTTAAAGAAAAACCCTGGAACCCATCACTAAAACCACAACACTCATACAAAGGAGGAGAAATAAATGTAAACATACGCATAGATGACTTTTAAATAAGCAAATCATATGAAAATATATTGGAAAAAATGGCCTAAATGATAAAAGATAAAAAAAAATTGTTACAAATACAGTATAATACACCACAAAATTATTTGGGGGTTAGTTTAAATCATTAAAAAAAAAAAATGTATATCATTATTTTCATTATCATTATTTCTTAATATCTTTTTTGTCGTGCTTGTGGTGGGTGAGGGCAAATTTTGAGAAAAAAAAAATATATATATATATATTTTTTTTTTATCAGAATCCAATTTAGACCTTAAATATAAAAAGCGCTGTGCAGACAGACACAGGTTGGAATTAATTCCTAGATATTTCAAGGTCGAGGTGTAAACTTCAAACTTCCAATGGTGGAATTGCAATACCATCCCTTTTGTGACCCGAAACACCTTCATAAAGCCGTTAAAATAAAATAAAATAAAATCTTCTTTTGAACCCAGAGCCACGGCAGATTGAATGACATTTGGCGTCACAGCGGTCACAGCAGCAATAATACATTTAATTACGTGACACTTTATACCTACCTATATCTTTATACCTTTGGGAGGATATCGGGAGAAATAAAAACAGGAGGTGGGTTTTAAACTAATGGGCCTTAAACCTTGATGCTTGCTATATTGAGTTTTCCATCAAGTTATATTCTATGATGATCAATGATACCAAAGCTGCCACTGGAAAAAATAAAATAAAATGAAAAAAAATGAATAACAAACATTTCAGACTGAAAGCATTCAAAACAATAATTAAATCTGTGTTTTCCATCAGCAAAAACTTAGACGGGGCTCGTTATCTTAATTGTGATCTCATTCTTTAATTAGCTCCACTCACTGTGAGTTATTCAGGTATGATCAATGCCCTCTTAATCTCAGAATCCGAAAATGAAAAGAAGAAGAAGAAGAAAAAAATCAATGTTTTGCTCTCGTTAATTTCTTTAATTGGAACCTAATGTCTGAATTAATAACAATCAAGTCAATTAGCGTTGGGAGCCGGATGATGAGCCACTGATTCCAGACTTTTTAATATCATCGCTGTGATTCCAGGTTAATTGACGTCATTAGGAGATTGAATCAGCCGAGCATCATGGGAGATATTAATGAAGGGCGGGGGGGGGGACAGAAAAACCCAGAAATACATGGATCGGTGTTTTTAAACCGCTACTGCGCCGTGAAAATGTTTCAAATTCCACTTCAAATACAAAAATAATGGAAACTACCTCTTGTGTTGGAATCAAAATTGCACTGATTCATTGAATTCAACAACAATATCAAGATTCACACTGACAGTGACGAGTATTAGTTGTGATGAAAGGTTGGATTATTTTTTGAGATTCAGTTCTCCACGAGTCACTCAGGAAAGAGATTTGCTATAATTTTCAGGCTCTTTTCATTTGATCCACTTGGTTTTGACTTTTACGCTCACTCTCTAACTACGAGTAGGCCGTAAAAATATATATATTAAAAAAATGCAATAATAATTATAAAAATTATAGTAATAATAATAATTAGAATAATAATAATGATAAAAACTTTTTTTTATGTTCATACACTCAACGTGTAAGACATTTAATGTCTGAATTAAAAACTTTGCTCATTGGAAACTTGGCTATTTTTCAATATTTTGACAATTTTCTTATTTTGCCGATATTTCATATTTCTAGCTAGTTTTTCTTGTAGTTTTTCAATGTTTATACACTCAGGGCCGAAAAGAAAGTGATTGTGCGGCTTTTGCAGCTGCTAAACCAGCGCAAAAAACAGTATAAACGAGCGTCTAATTCTAAAAGCATCCGCAAACGGTGAAATGCACCCTGAACAACGCTGCCACCCAAATAGCGTCTCTGTGCAGAAAAAATTTAAATTTGGTATTATTCATACATATGGTGCAAAACTGGCCCCTTTTCTATGCAAATGAGCCCGGTTGCAAATTGCATCCAATTTTCAAACACCAGTACTAAATAGCCATACGCTGTTAGAGTGGCACTGTTACTGTCTGCAGAGAGCTGCGGTAACTGCATGAGACCAAAAAAGAAGGCTCAGCTGTGTGATCGTCTTCAGACAGCTGGTGCAACTGAAGTGCATTTACTGTGTAAGCATTTTCGCGCACCCCCAAAAGCGACTTGTTGAAACTTGTTGCAAAAAAGGCGTTACAAACGTTGACAAAAAAGGTTCTATAATTCCTATTTCACTCAAAAGATACTGAAAAAAAACAACTTAAAGTTATAGGGAATCGCTGTAAAGCGGTCAAAATTTGCATTGAACCACATATGGCATCGAACCTCATAGTATAGGACCATGGACAGCTCTGCATGGCGAGGCCTTGGGTGCAGGAGCTCGGAACTTGGTAGAATAAAATATATAAAAATCAACTGTTATCATCTCTACATTGTAATATTAAGATTCTGTGAGAACTAGAATTTCTTCAGTCAAAATTTATATAAACACATTTTCTTCATGCAATAAATGAACTGTGTTGGAAGAATACGTTTTATTAAAGATTTACTCATACTATTTAAATGTTTTATACAGTAGTCACTGCACATAAACCTAAAAATTCAAAGTAAAACCCGAGGCCCCATACTAAGGGCAAATTGCACTCGGCAGCAAAACTATGGCCATGGTTGCTGGTATATCATTAGCGCAATATCTTTTGTGAATTGGATGCTAAGAAGTTGCAGATAGATGCGCAATTCATGGTGCTATTAGCAGCTGCAATTCATTCTTTGTGAATTTGCCCCTCAGTTTGTATATTTGTATTGATGTGTTCCGAGGAATTTAATGTCTGCTTTAAAAACTCTGGAAACATGGCCATTTTTTAATTCCGCAATTCTTTTATACACTTTATTAATTTACTTTAAATATGTATTTACTTCCATTTTTATCATATTCCATATTTTCAGATAAGATTAGATTAGATAATTAGATTAGATAATATTATATTTTATGTTTACTTGAGTAAAACTTGAAGGGAAGGTGAAACGTGCTAAAATATGTTTCCTGAAAGTCAGACTTACTTCATATCGTCAGTATTCACCATTTTGCGTGACTTGGGGGCGCTATCTCACCTCGGCAGGAACTCTGGGTTTAATCATGTGTGAATAAAATCTCCAGACCCAGGGGGCGACGCTGAAAACCTCCCCCGCGCCTTGGAGAGGACACACATTATGGAAATGATCTCCCCCGTTGGAAGGAGGAGGGTGCGACTCTCGGACCCTCTCCCCCGCTCCGAGACTCTGAACCTCCCGTTCAACCAAAAGCCCCTTAATATGTTGTAATGTCACCTTCCTCCGGTTGTAATTTCCAGAACTTCACGACTTCGTTCATAACATCTCATTCATTGAAAAAAAAAATTGGGGGGGGGGGGGGTTTGGTGAATGACGAGGACGGACTGAGGACAAAGTCTCTTGAAGACCTCTTGAGGATAAACGGCTAAATAAAGGTTTTTCAGCGGTGATCCTGACTGGTTGTCAGTTTGGATCTGCTCTTATTTCATGATTTATGATTCATTTGTGGTTCATGAATTAGGGATTTGATCAAACTATCTGTGTTTTAAAGGGGGGACAGGGTGACGACCAATGTACCTCTTGGTTAACCCGCTTAGCCAAAGGCTGTAATTTCCAAAAGTTCAAGGACCGCGTTTTTTACTTCTCATTCATTGTAAAAATGTTGGTTTTTACTCTTCGGGGGGGTGGGGGGGTGGGCGAGGACGGACTGAGGACAAAAGTATCTTCAGAACCTCTCCAGAATGGGGAACTGCCCATTACGCCAACGGCCCATAATTCTGAAACCCGAATAATCACACTGGTGGCGGGGCGAGTAGATCGTTCCGAAAAAACTCCCGCTTGCCTTCTCGCGGGCCGATGGAAATTGCCCGCGGCCTGGCACCGGTCCGCGTCGGTTGGGAACCTGAGTCGAGACTCAGAGACTGACACAGGACACACGGGGCTGTCGAACAAATGGGCTTTCGGTCCAACGGGACATTTTTCAGACTTTTACGGTTTCGCAATAATGGGCTGTCAGAACAATGGCGTGGCGCCCCAGAATGAATACTGTAGCTTGCGAGAAGCTAAGACACAGGTTTTTGGCAGCCATCGCGATGCTTGGTTGTTAGTTTGTGACACTTGCTGACGACCTACTCCAACGCCCGTTTAACCAATGTCCTTAATGTCTTATACCCTTCCTCTGGCTTGTAATTCCCAAAACGCAAAGACAGCATTTTTTTACATCTCACTCATCGTAAAAAAACAAAACAACTTTCGCCTTCTGGGAGGGGATGGAAGGACGGACGACAAGGTCTCATCTTGAAGACCTCTCTGCAATAAACGTGTAGATAGCCAGTCTATATCAGTCACATTGATGTTGGCGTCAATCGTGATGGGAGGTTGTTAGTTTGCGTCTGCTCTTATATCTAGTGGAGAAACAGCGGCACAGACAGGTTGTTTGATTCATGAATTTGGGATTTGTTCGAGGTTTTCAGCCAGCCAGAAAAGGACGTCTCACTTGGAGGCTTGGTGACGACCTAATCCTGAGGTACCTCCTGGTCCACCCCAAGTCGATCCCACCCGCAGCCGGAATATAACTCCACCTTGGCTGTAATTTTAAAAAAAGAACCCATTTTCTACAGCTCCACCTTTCTATAATGAACGCCGAAGCTGGCCAGCCTATCTCAGGAGTCAATCGCGAAGGGTGGTGGTTAGATTGAATCTGCTCTTATATCTCCCGGACAAACCAATGGCAAAGAGGGCCTGTTGCTTCATGAATTAGTGATTTTCCGGTGTTCTGGGATTTTTTTTTTTTTCACTTCAGTCAGCCTAGAGCCCGGTTCTGTAATTTGCGATTTGAGAATAAATTTGTATAGGAAGAGCCCACACTAATGAGGCCGAGTAGAGACTTTAGGCCACATGCGTCACAATGGTGGACTGGTGTAGTTACGAGTCACTGGTGTTTGGGGCCTTTGGGAAGGGATGACCCACTGAAGAGCCCTGAAGCACTGTTTACCTTCATATCCCCTTCAAACTAGTAGATCTTAATTATGGTGGAAGCCATTTCAAATAAAACGGCTATTAAAACACTATTCCACTCTCCCAGAGTTAGTTCTCAGCTTTCCCCCAAAGGAAAACGACCTAAAGGACACCAACCACCATTTATTATCTATCTTCCACTTAATAATTATTGTTTTTTTGTGCGTTTATGTTTTCCTGTTTCTTATTGTTGTTTTGGGGGTTTTTTTCGTACATTTTTAGCTTATTTATTGTTTCTCATTAGGTTATTATTGGCACGTTTTTACCGTTCATTCTTTTTTTTTCAAGGTTTGTTGTTTATTTATATTGCTTTTTTTAGATTTACTGTTTCTGTTTCTATCTATCTTCCATCCATCCATCCATCCATCCATCCATCCATCAATCTAAGCACACTTCTATGGGTTTGTGACTGCTTGCTTTTTTGCTTTTAACTGATACATTGGTACAGGGACGTAGCATTATTTCATTTCGTTGTGGGATTGCTGTATTTAATTGGGAAACACTGGCATAAGGAACCATGAACCTTGGCGATATCTCTGTCTCAGTTTTTGACTCATCACTCAGAGTTTCTCCGTCCACATCGTGAATCTCCCACTCGGCTCGTGTGACTATAATTAGTTTCACCGTGAGAGGAAATTCATTTTGGCGAAGCCGAACGGCCCCCGACCTTAAATGGATATGGATGGAGCTCGTTTGGCTAATTACCCAAATGCAATGCAATGTTTTTTCTTCCCCTCACTATGGCACCAATAAAAGTTATTATTATACCTTTAAAAGATAAAATTAAATGAATTTCTCTTCCACAGGAAATGTCCCTGCAGTGAGATCCCAGTCGGTGGTGATTTGGATGTGATTAGCCACTCCACAAATAAACCTGAATAAACAGGATTTAACAGATTCTTCTGAGGCTTTTTCGGGCTTTTTGGTGGTTTATCTTTGTCAAGCTGTGTCTTAATCTGACCCCCAATACAAGTCATCTGGACAAAGAACACAACAATCTATTGGACATACAAAACAATATGCAGAAAAAAATGGAATAATAAATAATAATACCAATATACTTGTCACTTCCCGAGCAACATTCTTTTATACACCAATGTACATTCTTGATCAAAAATTAAAAGTTTAGCAAAAATCTAAAAAATGTATGAACATCTTCCCAAATCAAAGACATTTTCCATGTGTAACGATTTAAACCTTTTTTAAATTACTCTTGTTTCATGTCTTTGCTGTTGTTGTTAATTGAGTGTTTAGATCGCTGTATATGCGTATACACTTATAGCTGTAGCCGTGTATGTATACATATATATATATTTATTTATTTATTTGGCATATTTCAAGTTCAGAATTGGAAAAAAAAGCAATACTACAGTGCTGGAGAACAAAGGCAAAGACCAAATTAGACAGTTTTGTTTCTTCCTGTGTCTCCGCCGTTCCACCCACTCAAATCAATCATCCCTGCAATTGTCCACCCACCGGCTAAATTTGAATACAGAGCTCCACATGCACTACACCTTCTGCTGTGGATGTCTACGATTATAACTTCTGATGGATCACAGAGTTCACGGCAGAGCTTCATCTTGATGGTCTCCGTTTTCCGACTGAAAATCCCTTTTTAAAAGGCATCTGTTCGCCAGCGCAGAATCCTGACTATTGTTCTCCAACTTCAACTGAAAAGTTTGTTTTGTTGTTGTTGGGTTTTCGATGGAATAACTTCGTTTCCCCTTAAAATTAAAGTGGACAAACATCTTTCTTATTTCTCTTTCGGCTTTGAGGCCTCTAGCAGGTGCAACAATGCCCCTTTGCAGCTCTGCAATGGCCGCTATTTACCTTTTAGGAACTTTGGGCCATGGAATGCATGATGGTGTTGACGTTTTTAAAATACAACATTTCAAAAACTAGGACAAACTGAAAGAAAGAAAGAAAATGCAACAGCGAGACCACAGCAGGTATTCACACAGGTACACCATTTTGTTTTGGGGGTAATTATGTCCTTGACGGCTGTGAGATATTTTAGCATCCAACATATGAACAGATATTGTTATTACACTTGTTTGTTTCTGGTTCTTATAATTATGTCTAATTAAGTTATGTATTTTTCAGACCTGGAACATGCCATGTGGTGGTAACTGTGAATGTGTTATGTTAATGGCTGCATTACTGTAGTTAATCCAAGGCGCAAGCAGTAATTAGCGTCTATTGAAAACATAACAAACAACTTGGATGGTTAATATCCATTGAAACATTGGACAGTTAGAGTCCATTGGAAACACTGGTAAGATGGCGACCATTCAGAACATTGGACAATTGTCATCCATCGGAAACATTAGAGAGTTGGAGCCCATTGGAAATATTTGACAGTTAATTTCCATTAGAAACATTGGAAACATTAGAAACATTAGAAACATTAGAAACAATTATTGCCCACCAACATTGCCAAACTTGATGCTCCTCCTCTACAAGGTTTCTTAGCCTTCGGTGTCTTGCCTTAAGGTGCTTTGCAATGCCGGTCGTTTGATCGCTGAATGTTTGTCCATTTTGTTCAAACTAAAATAAATCCAGTTTCGGGATTTAAGTAGTTTGAGGAATTGAGTCCTCAGTAATTATTTTCGGC
The DNA here is from genome assembly GCF_960531495.2 of Zeus faber. Taxonomy (NCBI): domain Eukaryota; kingdom Metazoa; phylum Chordata; class Actinopteri; order Zeiformes; family Zeidae; genus Zeus; species Zeus faber. The sequence continues at coordinate 23,092,176 of NC_137206.1, read as the reverse complement.
TTATTAGTCACTCGCTTGGCCACTCTTTTGCCGCAGTGACTCCAGACTCCTGAATCATTTAAAAGGGTTAGGTCAAGGGTCATTTGCGCCTCCATGTAACCCTTCCATGTCCAGACATATCAATGAAGAACTACTCCCAGATCAAACTAGCCGGACACGCGATTTCCCATCTGCGCTTACACTCGTCAGCCTGACCCACCGCGAGTCATTTCGTGTGCGGTTGTTGACAGCTGCAGCCTTCACCGTTTTCATTAATTAATTTCTAGAAATCCACACCCAAACATTGCTCCACCGCCTTTGTTTTCCACGGACGACCACAGCCTGTGGGAACTCGTGAAAAAAAAGCCAAGTCAGAACATAGAGCGAAACAGGAGTCTCTGGGGGGTTCTGGTTCTTGGATTGTCCACAAAGTGAGCCTGTCGATCCAAGGACCGTTCAAGGACGTCAGGTTTGGATGCGCGGTGTAATTGAAATCAAATGCATTTCTTGCAACGGAACTTATGTATTGAACTTGTGTAGTGTATATACATATCTATAATATTACTTCTCTTTCTTAGTCAATAATTACATTGACATATCATGGGACGCCATCAGATGTACACAAACGCTCCAAAGGGGCAGATTTAGTAATGGACATTAAATAACAAAGTAATACTTCTATTTGTAAAAATTATATTTTGACCATGATTTGACCATAACATACAACACCTCAGTGTGTTGTATGTTATTGTTCTGATATGATTTTGTTAACCAGCTCTGTGTAAGAAATAAAGATAATGATAATAACGATCACAGTGTTACTGCAAAATAAATACTCTGCATAATGTACATAGCCTTAGCGGCCGTGTTTTAAGCAATAACTATATTCCGCATCATTTGTGAGTTGGCTGTGGACGCCCCCGGGTTCTTAACCTTTATTCGTATCCACGCCAAGCCACAAACCCCCTACAATACACAGCACATTCTATATTATACATAAAACATTATTACAGGGGTGAAATTCACATGATATTATATACATATTTCACTCATTCTGCCCCTTCAGCCAAATCAGATGTAATAATAATAATAATAAATATAATAATAATTATAATAATAATAATAAAAAAATAGTTGTAATAATTGTAATAATTGTAATAATTATAATAATAATAATAATTGTGCTTTGGGATTAAAGCGGAACAGCTATAGTTTGCCTGCATAATGAGCTCCTCTCCACCATACAGATCATATTTTGAGTCCATTTATCAATTATCAAAGGTATGTGATGAGTTGAGGTATTTCATTTTTTATTCTGCATCTGAATCCATGTGGTATCTCATTATAAGTTGTTTTGTTTGTTTAGCGTTTTTTTATTTTTATTTTATTTTTTAAAGTAACTTAATTGCTGCTGGTGGATGGAACAGATGTCTGGATGGCTTTCATTATGCGAGGACGGCCCTAGGTCCACGCCGCCACCGCTCCACGGGAAACTGCAGCACGATGTGAAAACATTTTTATTTTTTATTTTTTTAAGATTTTGACAAGACACTGGGACAAAAAAAGAAAAGTGGAACTCAAATGACAACTTCTTAAGTTTCAACTTGGTCAGCAATAGCAGCACTCTCAGAGAGATTAATCTTTTTTTTTTATTACTATTATTTTTTTATGTTTCCTGTGTTGTTTTTCGTCATTTTTTCCTTTCAACATATGTGGGATGCCAGGACGAGTCTCTGAAGAGTCTTTAAATCCCACGTTTTAAAAATATTTTCTTTGCGATTGTGCTCTGAGACACTCACGCTGAGCACTTTGAGAGGGAGATAATGTCGCCGTTTACATTCAAAAGGAGGAATCTATCGAAATCAGGTCCAAAAGGGAAAAACCGAAACAACAACAAAAAAAACCCATCTGTTTTTCTATGCAAGAGAGAAAAAAGCAAAACATGCATTTTTTTTCCTGTGTATATTTAGACCTAATGTGTTTTTTATTTGGTTCATGGTGTGGTTTTATTGTGCCACGCTTCATTACGTTATATAAGGAGTAATGAGCCTTGAGTTAGGACTATCTGGAATACACTGAATATAGTGAATATACAGATAGACAGAAAATAAGAAAATCATTTACAACAAAACAAGCACATTTTCTTCACCTCCAACACCTGCAGATATAATTATTATTATAATTGTTATTATTGTTAAAAGTTCATGTTCATTTCAGAACATGGGGATAGTCATTATCCTTTTTCTAAATAATAGATATAATTAAGGTTTGTTACATTTGGTCGTTAAAAACTTAATTAAATGGCTTTGTTACAGCACTGCAGTCTGTCTTTGATATTATTACAACTGGCAAGGTGGCACAGTGCTTGCACTGCTGCCTTACAGCAAGACGGTCCTCAGCTCAATTCCCACCTGGCACGCTGTGGGTGCGTGCTCAGGTGGGTTCCCCCGGTGGGGGTAACCCAACAGTGAAGCCTAATCTCCCTCCCTAATCAGGGGCCTGTTTGTGTGGAGTTTGCATGTTCTCCCTGTGCTCACATGGGTGTCATCCAATGTTAAAGGACTCCAGATAAAAACATGCAGTTATGTGCAAATCTGACCACAACCTGCATCCACACCTGGAATTTGTCTCCTAGTGCCATCGACAAGAGGGCTGCCCAGAAACACAGAGGCTGAAGCTCTCCAGCGACCACAACCTGCATGAGTGCATTTACACCTGTAATAAAAATTCTTCTTCTTGTTATTATACCTGGTCTGCAGTGAAAAAGTCAGGATGGTTTTAAGTTTTATTTAAAGTTTTTATTATTATTATTATTATTATTATTATTATTATTATTATTGGTAGACATACAATGTAACTAGAGATGCTGTCATTAAATTTGGGTAAAGATAATTTAGACCAGCAATTGAGGTGTGTAAACTCATAATATGAATCAATTAATACATTCAAGATGTTTATTATTTGTCACATGCATATACATACTTTCGTACATATATGCAGTAAAATGTCTTGGCTCTTAACTTGGCACTTGACACTTGTCTTGACATGACACATAATCATAATCACTTATGTTACTTGATGTTAATGTCCATAGTTATGGGTGGGATATGTACACACTATTCCATGGATCAAAATCCCAATAAATACAGTTTTAGGGGTTTCTTTACCCCCTAAGTTGTTCAATATGACAGCTCCTTAATATAAAAGTACAGTAGAGCGTTGAGAATGGTTTGATTCCGTTCCTGGTTAAAAAATTGAAATAGTAAAGACATCAGAATTTGAATTGGTCTCAGCCAAGTACATTTTCACACAGGAGCAATGTGTTGTGGTCGTTATTGCTGGGTTGCTGTTTAGACAGTCCAAAACAAATATCCAAATTTATTTAAAAAATAGACAATTATATCCTGTATATATATATATATATATATATATATATATATATATAATAAAATGCAAAAATATTTCTTTGTTTTTTAACAAGCTGTTTTTTTAACAGATTATCTTTTTTTTTTAGGAGTCATCGTAACCAATTGTTACTCTGAGAGAATTGCTATTGATGAAATAATATAATATTTTGACCGTTTTCAGGCGTTGACATTGATTCTCGACCCCTGCGACACTTCCTCTCATCCTGTCACAAATTTTAATTTGAAGTGTCTCCAGCCATTGCGCATGACAACCTCAAACATGCTCCAGAGACTCCAATTCCCAGGCCATCATTGATTGATTCCTTTTTATCTTTTTTTTTTTTTTTTTTGTATTTTCGTCGAATGACTTCTTCGATCATTTTTGCCAATTGTGTCCCCATTCAAGTGTAAAATAGTTGTCGTGGGCGTCGTTTCATTCTGAAAAAAAAAAAAAAAAGAGAAAACGGGAATCCGACATGTGTTCGACATGCTCTGAAAATGCTGATATGAGGTCCTGCTTTCATTTTTCTTTTTCATTTTTTTTTTTTTTTTTGGTCCTCAATGGACCTCTGCAGTGTTTGGATGATTGGAGGGCGGACGGCATAATAAAAAGTACAGCGTTATAAATTTAGCCAGTGTCTTGGCCTTCTCCCTCTCCCACAGTCTCCCCCGCCGTCGACCGAGGCCAGGTCCCAGCTGATGGAGAGAGAAGAGGGCGAGAGAGAGAGAGAGAGAGAGAGAGAGAGAGAGAGAGAGAGAGGGGGGCCGAGAGAAGAGGGGTCAAATCTGGCAGCGGGAACAAAGTGGACTTGACAAGTGTGAAAGATTTAGTGCCGGCCGTTTAGAGTGATCATCTTTTCCCCTTTGTCAGCAGGTGGAGGAATTTCTCCTTCGCCCTTTTCCGCGTCCTTGAATTCCAGTTAGGCGGCTCACAGGGAAACGCTTAAACCGCCACAGATCAGTGTTGGAGGATTCTCATCGTCATTATTACTGTAATTATACTTATTATGATGACCCGAAAGCCTCTGGCACTGATTTCACGTCTATATATTTTTAAGTTAGAGTCGCAGGAGAACAATTGGTTCGTATTGAACGACTTGTTTAAACGACGCAGGAGTCGGGAGACACGCAGGCAAAATAGTTGTTATAACAATTATGACCTGGCCCTTTAATTCCGATTTCGGCTAAAGTATAATTTTTTAGTTATATGCAAGTTGCGAACAAACGATTCGTTGGGGTTGAACAAGTAATTTAAATGACTCAGGAGTCGGGAGCAATTCCGGAAAAGAGAGAGGATATCATTAGTATTCCCTAAAAGCCCTTGGCACAAATTTTTAATTTCGGCTGATTTGTGATTTAAGAGTCTCGAGGAAATTATTTGTTTGTATTGAATGACTTGTTTAAATTACTCAAGAGTCGCTCTGGGAGAAGAGTAGTTTGTTGACAAGTCGTTTGACGGGCCTTCTCTGCGCTTCCACTTGCAATTCGAAAACGTGAGAGCCGACCTGAAGCTGCTCACTAGCGCCGACTACTGGCGAGAATTGAAAAGGTTGATTCAAAGCGAGCACTGATTATTATTTTTTTTTATGATTCACTAGATCATAAGAATAAAATCTGGCTGGGATCGAATGAACGAGGGGACGCTGCACTGCCATTCCTCGATACATTAGGTCATTGTTATAAATCCACACAGGAATATTTTTTTGTGTAATTTGTGGACAATTATCAATCTTAAAACAATTACAATCCTCTTGAAATAAATTACCGTGCCTCTGTTTACAAATGACATACCTTTCCTTGCAATTTTGTCCATTTATTTCACTCCCGCTCTCCCCGCCTCCCTCCCTCCCTCCTTCCTGTAGCGGGCGGCTTAATTTTCCTGAGGAGCGGCAAGTATTAAATGTTACGGCTCGGTGGAATTTATTTTTAATCCCGCCGAGTGTCCACGTGCCTCGTAGGTTTCGGTAAACTAAGAAAAATTAAGGAATTATAAATTGGATTTAAATACCCCTATTACTCCTGCAAATGAAAAGGAAGAAAAAGTGAGATTAACTTTTAAATGATGGTGAGAATTCTCCTGCGCTCCTCCAATTTATAATAAGGTTGTTAAAGCAAGTATGATTTTATACTTATCCTTCTCTGAGGTTATGGAATATATACATATATACCGTATACATACAGTGGGGCAAAAAAGTATTTAGTCAGCCACCAATTGTGCAAGTTCTCCCACTTAGAAAGATGAGAGAGGCCTGTAATTTTCATCATATGTACACTTGGACAATGAGAGACAGAATGGGGGGAAAGAATCCAGGAAATCACATTGTAGGATTTTTAATGAATTAATTGGTAAATTCCTCGGTAAAATAAGTATTTGGTCACCTACAAACAAGCAAGATTTCTGGCTTTCACAGACCTGTAACTTTTTCTTTAAGAGGCTCCTCTGTCCTCCACTCCTTACCTGTATTAATGACACCTGTTTGAACTCGTTATCAGTATAAAAGACACCTGTCCACAACCTCAAACAGTCACACTCCAAACTCCACTATGGCCAAGACCAAAGAGCTGTCAAAGGACACCAGAAACAAAATTGTAGACCTGCACCAGGCTGGGAAGACTGAATCTGCAATAGGTAAGCAGCTTGTCGTGAAGAAATCAACGGTGGGAGCAATTATTAGAAAATGGAAGACATACAAGACCACTGATAATCTCCCTCGACCTGGGGCTCCACGCAAGATCTCACCCCCTGGGGTCAAAATGATCACAAGAATGGTGAGCAAACATCCCAGAACCACACGGGGGGACCTAGTGAATGACCTGCAGAGAGCTGGGACCAAAGTAACCAAGGCTACCATCAGTAACACACTACGCCGCCAGGGACTCAAATCCTGCAGTGCCAGACGTGTCCCCCTGCTTAAGCCAGCACATGTCCAGGCCCATCTGAAGTTTGCTAGAGAGCATTTGGATGATTCAGAAGAGGTTTGGGAGAATGTCATATGGTCAGATGAAACCAAAATATAATTTTTTGGTAAAAACTCAACTTGTCGTGTTTGGAGGAGAAAGAAAGCTGAGTTGCATCCAAAGAACACCATACCTACTGTGAAGCATGGGGGTGGAAACATCATGCTTTGGGGCTGTTTTTCTGCAAAGGGACCAGGACGACTGATCCGTGTAAAGGAAAGAATGGATGGGGCCATGTATCGTGAGATTTTGAGTGAAAACCTCCTTCAATCAGCAAGGGATTCCATCAGTATTGAAGATGAAACGTGGCTGGGTCTTTCAGCATGACAATGATCCCAAACACACCGCCCGGGCAACGAAGGAGTGGCTTCGTAAGAAGCATTTCAAGGTCCTGGAGTGGCCTAGCCAGTCTCCAGATCTCAACCCCATAGAAAATCTTTGGAGGGAGTTGAAAGTCCATGTTGCCCAGCGACAGCCCCAAAACATCACTGCTCTAGAGGAGATCTGCATGGAGGAATGAGGCAAAATACCAGCAACAGTGTGTGAAAACCTTGTGAAGACTTACAGAAAATGTTTGACCTCTGTCATTGCAAACAAAGGGTATATAACAAAGTATTGAGATGAACTTTTGTTATTGACCAAATACTTTTCCACCATAATTTGCAAATAAATTCTCTAAAAATCAGACAATGTGATTTTCTGGATTTTTTTTCTCATTTTGTCTCTCATAGTTGAGGTATACCTATGATGAAAATAACAGGCCTCTCTCATCTTTTTAAGTGGGAGAACTTGCACAATTGGTGGCTGAGTAAATACTTTTTTGCCCCACTGTATATATATATATATATATATATATATATATATATATATATATATATGTCTGTAAATATCTGTATCTCCAGGATGAATCAAGCTGTATTGTGCGAGTCATCCATTGTTATGATGGATTTAGAGATAGATCTCAGGTCAAATATATTTATATGCAGGGCGTTTTTTCGGGGTGGTTGTGTTTCATCAAAACAAATGGGCTTCAAACTGATTGAACCATCTTTCCAGATTCAAGATTGTTTGATTGTCTGCTGCGACACCTGAGAATGAAAGGCGTGAGGGTGCTTTCATACGGGGATTATGTTCTTTTGGAAAATATAATGTGTAAAGTGTAGTCACTTAGAAACAAAGTGGTTGCAAGTTTTAATGTGATGAATCCGCCTGACTGCCCCTGATTATTTTATTTATATTTTGTCCATTGTTTCTTTTCTTTGGGTTTTTAATTAAATTTTCAATTTCAGTTAATTTCCAGTTGTCTTCTAGGTAATTTTTAGATTTATTGTATATTGCCAATTATCTACCTATCTATCTATCTATCTATCTATCTATCTATCTATCTATCTATCTATCTATCTATCTATCTATCTATCCATCTATCTTTCTATCTCTGACTGTCTGTCTGTCTGTCTGTCTGTCTGTCTATTTGTTGTGATGTGAGAGCTTGGTAGATTTCTTTATATTTTGGCGGTGAAATCCATGCTGGCACTTGTTGTTATTGTACATCTTCCATTGCTATCCCACGGAAACCCATAAAATCCCTTTTTTATGGAATTTTCCGCAGATCTAGCCGTAATATGGCAACAGCCTCATAACCGTGTATTCATCAACCGTTCATTTGCGCTCAAAACTTTTCAACCAGAATGAAGCAGTTTTGGGTCACGCCGAGTTCAGGGCACCAGAATGTATTCTGTTGCACTGTATTGGAGTTTTACCTTCTATTGGATTATTTTGCTCTTGCTCTTTTGGCCGCTCGCACCTATATATGTTTTTGAATGTCAATGCTGTGGCGTTCGGGAGCGACCTGTGTCATTACCAAACAGAATGTAAATAAAATAGGTAGTGCGCGGGATGGAGGTTTAGCATATTTTGTGGGAAGAAGCCAGCGCGTTCTTCATTTTGCAAGCGGCAGTTTGATGACACGCTCTGCTGTGTAATGCAGCAGCAGCAGCAGCAGCAGCAGCAGCAGCATCCCGCTTCACAAAAGGAATTTCAACGTGTGGGCAGCGGGCAGCTCCGTTTCTCTGATTGAGATGAGTGTGAAATCATGAAAGGGGACATGGCGGGCGCCCAGAACCCCCATAAGAGAGATCTAGGAAGAGTGAGAAGTCATGAGATGCTATTCTGCTCAAGTGGCGACATGGCTTTCTCTAGGAATACTGACCTTTTAAAATGGGTTATTACTTATGAGAGGTTTTTTTGGTTTTTTTAAGGATACAGTTGGTTCGCCGTTTTTCAACCCGGGCATGGTTATTAAAATGTTTCCCACCATTTATAACTGTTCATAGCAACTACCTCGCTGTTTTACAATTTAGAAACATACCCCTCTGCTGCAGCTTCTCGCTCCATTTGAACACAGTCCAATTTGGGCAAATGTTTACATTTAGATAACATCAAATCTCCCTTATGAAAACAGGAAATTCACATTTTAGTCAGAGAGTCTGACTCTGTTCTACCAGAGAATTTTCGTAAACGCTGCATTTTATCAGGTTTTTCATGTTTTATTGACTCTTTTACACACCTGCGCTTATGTAAGAGACAGGAAACAGGAAGTTGCATCACTTCCTACCGGCCGCCGACTGTAGTCAGTGTTATGTTCTGGAAGTACGGCAATTGTGAAACGTTTCGTTTTTTAATTAAATGTGATATTTCTGTGAATAAATCATGTTTAAAAAATACAACCTAATTAATTAATGAATACAAATGTACCACTCTACTGCAGCTTATCACTGGGCTTCAGTGCAATCAAATGGGGCAAACGCATAAGTCTTAAAAAACATCAAAGAGTCTCCTTTTTGGAAATGGGAACCCCAGATTATAGTCAGACAATCATTATATGTTTTATGTTTTTTCTGTGTATGTACATATGTATGAGACCAGAAACAGGAACTTCCGTCACTTCCTGCTGGCAACCTGCTGTAGTCAACTGTTCTTACTGTACATTGTGGAAGTACTGCGGCAGTTGCAACAAAAAAATTGTGTTGTGTTTTTAAATACATTGTGATTATTACTGTTACTCAAAGCAAATTACACAATATAGACAATGTGTATCCTGATTCAGAAAAAGGAGATTTAAGGTTTTATTAGGCTTTAACGTTTGCCCCATTGTACTGCATTGAAGGGCAGGATTGAAGGACAATGAGAAAGCAGTAGCAACTTCAGAGGTTTTTGAATAAAATGTGATATTACTATTGTTCAAAATATGTAAAACAAAATATACTAGGACATATGCGTTTAATCCCTTGGGGAAGACGCAGGGGAGTAGTATTAACAACACTAAATGAGAAAAGTTAATACAAATTCAAGTTTAATACCTCAAATGGTCACTTGTTTCTTCTGGTTATTTTGTACAATGCCATTTATTTTCCTGCTCTCTATTAAGTTCCATCCAGTGTGTAAACTATTTGGGAATCTAGACGGAAATGAACGCATTCCGTCTCGAGTCCGTCCAAATCCTCTGGCTCTCGCTCTGAGAGAATAACTCCAACATCCCTTTAGTCTCCAGGCGTGAAGTAGTGGCTCCGCTTCAGTGGGAAGAAAAATGAATAAATGTAAATAAATAACTCGCAACACCAAAAGATGAAATAATGCTTAACCGTTCTTCGAGTACGCCAAATGTTTGTTTCGGAAAACATGATTTAAGATTCTAATTTTTTTTTCTTCCTCTACGTGATTCTAACAATTCTCCATGGATGAATGGAATGGAATGATTGACTGAATGAATGAGTGAATGAATGAATGAATAGGAAATTGAAACATCTCCTGACGAATTACACAGAAAACTGCCGCTTCAAACTGCATTTGAAATCCGGGGTTTGAAAGGGGGCGATGCTCATTATAAATATGGGGAGGGGGGTGGGGGAATAAAACATCCTCAAAAGGAATTTTTATGAGACTGGGATTTCTAATAAAAAATCTGTGGGAGATTGAAAAAAAAATAGGGAGGCTCTTTGTGACGCGGGACGATGGAAAAAGTCCACTTTGAATTCCTGCAGCGGAGCATTGTCTTTGAAAGAAACAAAAAAAACCCACAAGAAACCGGGTTGATTTGGAGAAGGCAACCCATGGAAGGAGATGAAATGAAATGAAATGAAAGAGTGAAAGAGGAAAGTCACTGTTCATAATGGCTCCAAACGTGGAACGGGGAGCGGGAAGACGCAGCCGGCAGCCGGCAGCCGGCAGCCGGCTCGTTTTGGAGCCTCGTTTCAACCACAGAAAGACACAAACGGGGTCATTAACAAGTGATGTGTTTACAGGCCCGTGCAGATGAAATGCACCACTGTCTGGCGGCGGAACACTTTTTTCATTCATTTTTTATATGTTGTATAATTTTTAATAACGTACATTATTTGTATATTATTAGTGAATTTAAATTATATTTCTCAAATTAACCTTTATATATAATCGTAATTATTATAATTTATATAAATATTATATGTTCTCCATTATAAATAAATTAGGCTGTTTATATAATAAAAATCTAGATTCATATATACATGTATATAATTTCCACGTTATCAAGCGCAGATGACTCCTCCGTATAGCGGCGGATCACTTCTGCTGAGGTAGGCTGATGGCGCCCTTTTAGCATGCTAGGCTACTCCTTCATTTGAATAATTTGTTAAGTCGGCCTTCAGGATGGCAAATTCTGGACTGTGAAGCATCTTGAGACAGTCAAAATTGTTTATTACCACAATACTCTGACTTGTGCTGACTATAAACAAACTGCCACTTCCCATGTGGGAAATATCATTAAATACACACAATCAAGCTGTCTAATTTATTCGCATGCTCAAAATATGTCTTATAGTTCTTCTATGACTATTTGACTATATGACTTAGTTCTTGTACGAGACTACTATTTGTTATAGTTCTTGTACATGACTATTTCCTCTAGTTCTTGTACGGTAAGATGACCATTTCTTATGGTGTCTGTATGAGATGACCATTACTTATAGTTCTTGTATAAGATGACTATTTCTTATAGTTCTTGTATAAGATGACTATTTCTTATAGTTCGAAGATTCAGGTTACTTTATTTGCACGTGTACTATAGGTCCAGTAGATGTGGTTTGCAGTAGACGAGGCATCTCTGACTCACATTTTCGAATAACAAACAACACAGACAATATACAAACACGATGAAAGATACTCAAGCCTCCAATTACTGTATCACTAAACCACTAAAATAAATAAAGGTTGCTCTGCCTCCGAGAGAATCTGTGCAGTGTTGCAACGACTTGTCCATCTGAGTGATGGCTGCTGGAACAAAGCTGTTTTTATCCCACTTTGTCCTACACCTTGGGACTATAAACCTCCGTCTAGAAGGAGCAAGCTAAATTCACTGGAGAAGCTGAAATTACTTATAGAACTTGTGGGAAAAGATCACCATTTCTTAAAGTTCTTGTACGATAAGATCACCATTTCTTAAAGTTCTTGTACGATAAGATCACTATTTCTTATAGTTCTTGTACGATACGATCACTATTTCTTATAGTTCTTGTATGATTAGATCACTATTTCTTATTGTTCATGAGTGACACAATGACTATTTATCATGGAGAGAACAAACATAAATTGAGCGTGCAATAAAATAAAAGTTGGCAAGGTGATACTAGCTATGACAGAAATCCTCCATAACTCACGACCAGTGATTTATCGTGTAGACGGAGCTTTACCAAACCTGCTCCGGAGTGGAACCCCCCCCCTTTAAGAGGCGAGCGGCGGAGCTGTTTTAAAAGGTGATGTAAACAGGCCCTGACGGATGGAGGAGCCTTCTCCATCCATCATCCCTCCATCCTGAAGGGCCTTAATCTTCGGCAAACACAATCCTGCCACCTCGTCTCTCCCCGTCTCCGTCCCCCCGTCTGCCTAGTTTCCAGCACCTTAAATGGCCGTCCGTTTGGGGACCTTGTTTCTTTCCGTCTGGAGGTTAAAGGATGGAGGTGTAAAATGTTGTCCCGAACGATGACTTTTCTCTATTTACCTTCCTCCCTTCCTTTATTTATTACCGGTGTTGACATGAATGAATAATGTCGGATCGAAGCTGCGTGGACGTCTCATTAATTGATAGCGCCTCCTAGCTGCGAAATGACACTAAGCGAATACAATGACTCCACATCAGCCATCTGCTCAGGCTGGGTTTTCATATGCCAGCTCTGTTTTGGGCTTTAGTTGTGTAGTTGTCTTATTTTCTATTAATGAGATCTCATGTTTGTGTTCCATACTTGCTTTTCTATTTTATTTATATTTTTGGCTTATGATTACTTTGTTTTAAACATAATTGGTTTACTTTTCATGTAAGATGGATAGTTTATTCATCCGCGGGAGGGAAATTGCAGTGTTGCGACAGCTCGCGTAAAATAAAGAAATTGGAAGAAAAGAAAATTGCAATAACCTCAAGATTAACTCTTAGCTCTCAAGAAAATATGTGAGAATATTGACTGAAATTCTCCAAATTGACAATATGATATACAATATACAACAAACCTAACCCCTGATCTTTTAAAACATTGTTTTGACCCTTACAGTATGTTGTGATTTGTCCTTTGAAAGGAATGCATTGTGTCTTACCATTGTTAGCTCAATGAATGGATGCAGATGGGATCAGCTAGCCTAGCTCCCGTGAAGTTTAAGGGATACACCACAAAAATTGGTGCATCCCCTTTAACTTTTTTGCGCTGGATGAATGGATTTGTGTGTGTGTGTGTGTGTGTGTGTGTGTGTGTGTGTGTGTGTGTGTGTGTGTGTGTGTGTGTGTGTGTGTGTGTGTGTGTGTGTGTGTGTGTGTGTGTGTGTGTGTGTATGTGTGTATGTGTATGTGTATTCTTCAAAATTGGTTCCGCAGTTCTTAATATGTTCAGTATGGGTTTCCTCATGACTCTGTTACTGCACACTCACTGTGGACACAACATTATTTTTCCCCCTAAAACTGGATGGCCGGTCTGTGTGAGTATGTAATCGGTTTTGGAGACGGGGCTTCACTGCCTGACTCAGCAGCGTGCCGCCTGCAGCCTCCAATCACTAAATCCCGGTCCAGATGGAGGTTTACTGCCGAGGGAATGTTGTTAAACACAAACAGTTTGATTGTGCACGTATTTGTCTCTGATAATCTCTTTTCTTGCAGTGTCATGTTGGATGTATTTTGCCGTGAGAACAAAACTTTACACAAATTACTTTTAACATGAATTCTATATGCTTAAAAAGCATGTCTATCAATAGGGATTATATGGTTAATCTGAGTCTAGACTAAAAAAAAGATTTATTGTTAACCTAAAAGCCATAAGAAAAGGTTTCACATCCAAATCAGATAAGCCATGTTGGTGTTTTATTTTTTCATTTACCTGCAGCAGAGATGCCAATATAATGTCTCCGGTTGGGGGAAGAATGAAACATGATTAATATTTTGTTTTTGTTCCTCATCTAATCAACCTTTAGCAAGGTTCTGAAACTGGTAAAAGAACACCTCTACCAGTTTTAGAACCTTGCTAAAAAGTGTTAACGAACAACCACAAATCGTCAGCAAAGCTTGATATTGGAAAAAAAGTCCCCTTTTATTTATTTATTCTTTTTAATTATCGTGGATTAATCGAGAAGGTTTGACGCCAACTATGAATGTTACTCACTCTCTAGCATGGTCACCTGCCAATTTTGACTCAATATCAAACAAATAGGTACTCACAATTAAGCGGAAATAAAGCAAAGCAAAGTGTCTGTTCTAAAATGTGGTTAAATGGGAGTTTCATTTTTCCTTCCATAAACAGCTTCAGAGCACTTCTAAAATATTGCTATCATCAGCAAAGCGTCACGGTCCCTTCGTAACTACGGTAGATTATTCGAGAAGGTTTGGCGCTCGCCTCATCCGTCATCATTAAAATATTGCTCACATTTCGAGGGTTGCCGACTCCGAAGGGAAACCGGCAGGCGAGTGAAAGCTTTTTTTTTTTTTTTTTTTTTTTTGGCAAAACATCCAAATGACAAGCCAATTTTTTGTAAATGTTTAAACATATTAACCGTAAAAGATTTCAAAGTCATGTGTCTGTACTGAAACGATGAAATTATTGATTTTTCTCTGTGAAATGTGATTTTTGTGAAGCCCTTTGAGACTGTACTGTGATTATGGGCTGTATAAATAAACTTGACTTGACAAGTGCTTCCATTTTCAGTTTTGTTTCCCAGTTAAGTATTATTGAATTTCCTTTCCTCGAACCGGTTCGCGAGCCTAGCTAAATATTGGTGAAAAATCACAAATCATCGACACAGCGTGACCCTTTCTAACCATGTGGTAGATTGATCGAGAAGTCGCTCACCTGAGGCTGAAACTGCCTGAAGAGTTACAGCGTGAAAGCGTTATTTCCCCAAAAAGGAAAGATTCATACACTGGGAGGATGATGTTGAGGAGTTTCCAGACAGATCTATGGCCCACGGGGAGATTTGAACTTTTTTTTTTTTTTTTTCCCCGCTTCCTGTTGAAATTCGATTGACATTATACAGACCTAGACTGAAAAAGTGAGCTTTTGAGATATTTATGCTCAATTTGGACAGCCACATGAAAATCTTCCACATCCAAATCAAGTTACATTATTAACCCGCAATAAAGTTTTCAAAGTAATGTGTCTGTTCTAAAATGATGAAATATGATTCCATTTTGGTAGATTGATAGAGAAGTTGCTCACCTGAGAAGGAAATCGCCTAAAGAGTTCCAGCATGAAAGCTTTATTTCGCTGGGTGGACAGATCCATGGCTCACAGAGAGATTTTTACTTTTATTCATTTATTTATTTATTTTCTGTTAATTCCTCGGGTATTTGGCCGACTGTGGCTCAGCAGGTAGAACTGGTCGTCCAACAATCAGGATTCCTGGTTAAATTCCCGGCTCATTCTGGTAACACGTCAAAGTGTCCTTGAGCAAGACACTGAGCCCCTCACCGCTCTCGTTGAGGTGTGTGTGTGTGTGTGTGTGTGTGTGTGTGTGTGTGTGTGTGTGTGTGTGTGTGTGTGTGTGTGTGTGTGTGTGAAGAGCTTTAAATGGTCGCAAAACTAGAAAAGACTAGCACTATATACATTAAAATCCCATTGCAGTCTATTTGCCATATTTGTTTAACACAATCTGTCATGACAAACTCTCTTTTTGAGAACACGGCTTGGTTTGAATGACTGTTTTCAGATCAACATTTTTTTTAAGGGAAATGGAACAGTCGTCTCTCCAGTGGAAAATACTTACTGTGGGAATTGGAGAAGAAAAAATATGGCAAGGTGTACGAGGAGAATAGCCGGTGTGACAGCGGTGTGACACTCATTCCACGCTCTGGATTCCACTATGGATACAAATATATTTCACTAAAAAAACAACCCTGAATAGTCTAGATTTCTTCTGTCAAAGAAGGGCTGTCCTCTGCCAATGCTAATTAGAATGGTGGGGGGGTGTCGAAACCCAAATATTACCTATGAATAATGTCCTTGTTGAAGGATGTATCCTGTGCTCTCTTGTTCAAGCTCATTAAATGTGGTTATTTTTGGGTAGTGATCATACTCAATATCTTATTAACATATTTCATAAGGTATAAGGTCAGTATTAAAGCTGCATTAACGCAATACATTTTTAATGTACCGTTCATTTTTTTGCTCCACTATTAACGCATTTTCCTAGTTTGACCTTTTGAACCTTTGGTAGTTCAAAGCCCAAATGCGTGTGTGTGTGTGTGTGTGTGTGTGTGTGTGTGTGTGTGTGTGTGTGTGTGGATGATTTAGTATTTCTGGTCTA
Organism: Zeus faber; assembly: GCF_960531495.2. NCBI lineage: Eukaryota > Metazoa > Chordata > Actinopteri > Zeiformes > Zeidae > Zeus > Zeus faber. Next base: position 23,076,025 of record NC_137206.1, on the reverse strand, counting down.
AATCATAGGAAGGCTCTTACTCGATGCTCCGCTTTTTCAAATAGGAACATTTTTCTTTCGGGTCAAATTTGAATAACTGTTAAAAATTGTGATTAATCACAATTAATTATTCCAATCATTCGAGAGCCTCGGTTCAAGTGACTTTCATCACCCTCTGACCCTACATCCACGACCTCTTAAAGACAGATGGACCCCTTCACTATGGACGCGTCCTAATGTCAACTCTATCTTGTCTTGCTGATTTCACCACTAAAATGCTGCTGAAGTGTTCTGGCGATCCATCCCCAGTGGCATTAATGTCATAATAACCGAGCCGAGGTGTTCCCCTTTTTTTGGGGGTCGGGTCTTGTCCTGCAAGGGGAAGTGATGGGGAGGACGGATAGATGTGTTGTTTTCATCTGTATTTTGTTTTACTTCGGCTTCCCGGGCTCCGAGTCACAGGAGCGGGTCTTGGGGAATTCATGCAAAACAATTACTAATAATAAACATAGCACTCAGCGTGACACTGGCCTCATGTTTCCTTGGCAATGGAGAATATTTAATGACACGGCAGTGTGTCGGTACTAAAGTGTCTTTTCTGCGGGTTGACGTGAATAAATATCCCCACACAAGCAAAGACGGAAAACATCAAGTCGCAAAAAAAACCCTAAAATAACATATCCAAATGCCACAGATAAATGATTTGTAGGCGGTCACTGGTGCTCTTGGGCGCTGCTATGGCAAAGCTATTTAATCTGGGGAAGTATGTCTGAGTAGCTCATCCCGATGCAAAAGGGATGTTTTGTCTTTTCTGATGGAGAGGAGGATCCACCTCTCACGGCTGCTTGGGATGAAAGCTCACCAGTTCAGCTCCGAAAGAAAATACTTGTTAATTTCCTTTTTTCCTATCGCTATATGGGAACACGTCATCAGAATCAGATTATTCCGATAAGAACATTTTTATATAACGAGGAATCCCTCATGAAGATTGGAAAATTGCTGTACAGACAATTGGACAAAAAGCTTAACAAGCATACAGCAAAAAATAATAAAATATAGAAAGAGAAATTGGCAAATATATAAAATATAAAAATTGTGATTCTATGCACAGGATAAAGTAAAGGTATATAAGTTATAAACTATTACTATATAATTACTAAATATAGGTAGCTGACTTATGGAAATAGTATTTTTTAAATCTGTAGCTTAAGTTTCACACTATCAAAAGTGTTATTTGTGATTATTATTTAAAATTATTTCATTATTTTTGAAAGTGTATTTTGAGCAATTTGATGCTTTTTCTATGGCACTTGCTGCTGTAATTGTTTCCATATTTGCCACCATACTTTATTATATATATATATATTTTCTTTTACAAATATCAGATTATATGAAAGCTAATTTCAAAATGACAAGCTTTTGTAAACAAGGCACTTGTGGGAGGAGATGGGGAAAATGTGACTTGTTATTATCCAATTTTGCTCTGCCCACTTGTCAAAGTCAAACCATGTCTTCATACCTTATATCGCTCATTTGGACTGAGCAACTACAGCGTTTTGATGACGTGTTGATGAGAAGTAGGTAACTAGATCTTTATTTATATAGTTTAGCAGCGTGTAAAAAATAAAGCAAACACATCATCAAAGTCTTTTACATTACATTTAGCAGACCCTTTTATCCAAAGCGACTTACAATTATTCAGACACTGACGGACGCAGCCATCAGGAGCAATTAGGGGTTAAGTGTCTTGCTCAAGGACACTACAGCATGCTAGCAGGAGGAGCCTGGGATCAAAAAAGCAACCTTTAGATTACTAGACGACCAGCTCTACCTCCTGAGCTACCACCCCCCAGTCTTCCTCCAAATGAAGAGGACATAAAAACTAATATGAAATTTCCAAATGCTAGCCCAAAAAAAAGGGTTTTAGTCATTTCTCAGTCAGGATTTTTATGTTGAAAAAGCGGTAAAGCGGGTCGCTTTACCTCTTTAACAGCGTTGGTGAGAATCGGCTTTGTTTATCACAGTTACCATAGTTTCCACCTGCCAATGTAAGGTGTCACGTGACTGAAACCCCAACCCTCGGGCAAATTCACAAAGGGATTGCTCTGTGGCCGCTAAACTTGACCCAAACAACAGAAAAAGCGAGCGTCTTATTCACAAAGCATCCACAAATAGTGAAATGCACGTCAAACTGCACGACCACACAAATAGTCTCTCGGTGCGCCGGTGATATTTGCATGTATTTAAATTAGGTATTATGCATACATTTGGTGCAAAATTGGCCCCTTTCTATGAAAATGAGCCTCGTTGCAAATAGCGTCCAATTCACCATTTCAAACACGCGCACTAATAGCCAAAGAGTGACACTCTCACCGTCTGTAGAGACCTGGTGGGGACTGCGCGAGACAAATTAAAGGCAGAAGGCTTCGGTGTGTGTGTGTGATCGTCTTCAGAGAGCTGGTGCAACTGAAGCGCTGAAACGTGTCACAACCAGGCTTTCCAGTCATTTCTAAATTTATTTTGACATTATTATCATGTCACGATATCTGAAGATAGCGGAATGCGCAGCAGTCTGTGATGGTCTTCAAAACGCACTCCAAAAGAAAGTTGTCAAAACTTTGAATACATTTTTGGACAAATAAGGCATTACAAATGTTGACAAACAGTTCTATAATTCCTATTAAACTGAAAATATATTGATTAAAAAAACCCTCAAAGTTATAGGGAATCGTGATAAAGTGGGGACAAACTGGCATTGAACCACAGATGGCTTCAAACCTCAGGACCATGGACAGCTTTGCAGGCGTCATTCGGGTGCAGCCGAGTGAAATAATCAACTGCCATCATTTCTACATCGTAATAAGATTCAGTGAGAACTTGTGTGTGTGTGTGTGTGTGTGTGTGTGTGTGTGTGCGTGTGCGTGTGTGTGTGTGTGTGTGTGTGTGTGTGTGTGTGCGTGTGCGTGTGTGTGTGTGTGTGTGTGTGTGTGTGTGTGTGTGTGTGTGTGTGTGTGTGTGTGTGTGTGTGTGTGGAAAAGGAGAACAATACATTTTGATAAAGATGATTTAGTATTTCTGGTCTAAATCATAGGAAGGCTCTTACTCGATGCTATGTGTTACGTGCATCTCCACGTAACAGGGTTTCCCCGGGGACATTAGGTGTCCCCCGCAACACACCATCCCCCCTGCCGGTCAATTTCTATTATTTTCAACACCCCCCCCCCCCCCCCGCCAAGATTTGGCATAGCACCAGCGCAGCCTCCTCCAAGTATCTCCTTACAATTTTCACTTTCACACTTGAAATCCAAATAACTACCATCCGACAATTATTTCAATTGTTATAATTATTAAAGACCAATTAATTAAACTCTCAAGTGAAGAGCAGTGGTGTAAATGCGTAATGACTCTCGAATAGAGACACCCTTCCCCACCCCCCTCCCCGCTGATGCACGGATTATTTACCTTGCCACATGGATCATTATGATCAGATGCAAAAGAAGGGCAAATTGCACTCAGCAGCAAAACTGTATGGGCGTACACTAAAATGGTGGAGATAGCGGGTACTACTGATACGTTATTCATGGTGCTATTAGTGGCCGCAATCAATTCTTTGTGAATTCAGCCCTCAGTTTTAAATGTTTCTGTGTGTGTGGGGGGCGTGGAAAGGAAAACAGCCGTTAAAACTGTCCGGACTTTCACTGGTGGTTTAAATGAGGAAGGACACTCCTTGCAACTATAAATTATACACCCCGTGACCGTCTAATCACGACTGAACACTTCCTTTCAAGAGTAGATCTACAGGAATCAAAGCTCGGGTGGAGGTGCCGTGCGGAGGGACGTCCGGGCCAGAGACTCAAGGAACTTTCAAGTCAAGTTCCATTTGAAGACACTTTGATCGAACTTGGGGTTTTTGATCCGGTCTGACCGACTCAAGAGCAAAATATCATCAAAGAATACGTAGCAAACATAGAAAGTATCCTCCATGCACAAGAAGTACGACTCCTTCCATCATCCAAATGTAAAAAAAGATTGTGGGGCGGGGGAAGAGAAATGACTCATGGGCCTGGGCTTGTTAAAACAATCAATCGCAATCACCCGCCGTACTCTGACTCACTGCTTCATTTAAAAAAATTAGGAGGTTCTTATTTGAATATACATCAGGCTGAGGAGGCCCACCTTATCGAGGAGATTTTAGCCGGGCTGATAAATGTTCTGTATCCAGCTGCATTCAGCTGATAAGCCCCCCCCCCTAAAAAAAATAATCTCTTTCACGCCTGCTCTAATTAAAAAAAAAAAAAAGGAAAAGTCTCCCAGGTTTCGGTTTCGGCAAATTGCCATTTTGAGGTATTTTATCTTTGTTTAAAATGTTGCCAATAGAAAAATCGATTGGGGTTCTGAGTCCTTGGAAAGTAGGGAAACAGCGACAGGAGGTAAAGGAGAAAGTTCCCTGGTAAGAACCACCTGCTGCTCTGGACACATTGTGCTTGGACGTTATCAGTATGCAGCGCGCCGCCGCATCGCCTCCTGCTCCTGTCGCCCCTTCGCAAAGGAGTCCTTGGAGGGTTTCTATTTTTTAACGGCGGACCACCTCTACCTCTACCCACATGGGACCTGTTGGTCCCCTTGACACCTGTCTTCCTCGGGTTTGACCCCACGGTCACGCCAAAGAACCACGCTACGATGCTTCCCGGTCATGGCTGCCACATTGACAGGCTACAACCTCCTTTCTCCCTCTTTGCCAACGTGGCTCCAGGAAAGGAACCCTTCCTCCACCTTCCTAGCCAACGTGTGGAGGGCGTGTGGCAGGGGTGGTTCTAGGCAGGTTCTAGGTTCTGGGGGGGGTCAAGCACAATGCCCCACTAAATGCTCCCACTGCCCTGTGTGGATTGCAAGTCGCTCGACGGTAACTTAGAAAACTCTAATTTGTGTCAGTTGTCAACATGTTAACATCAAATCTTCAGAGTAGTTGGCTTCTGGAGAGGATCCCTACATCCACCTTCCCCCACCTTCCTAACCAACATGCAGCCGGCTACTGGAGAGGAACTCTTCCTCCACATTCCAAGCCAATGTGCTGCTGGCCCCTGGAGGTGAACCCTTCCTAACCAACGTGCGGCTGGCTCCTGGAGAGGAAGACTTCCTCCACCTTCCAAGCCAATGTGCCGCTGGGTCCTGGAGGTGAACCCTTCCATGCCAACGTGTGGCTGGCTCCTGGAGACTAACTCTCTCTCCACCTTCCCAGCCAACGTGCGAATGGCTCCTGGAGAGGAACCCTTCCTCCACATTGCTAACCAACGTGTGGCTGGCTACTGGTGACTGGTTGCTGGAGCAGAACCCTTCCTCCTCCCTCCTTACGCAGGCTACTGGTAACTGGTTCCAGAGAGGAACCCTTCCTCCACCTTCCTAGCCAGCATGCATAAGGCTACTGGTGACTGGTTCCAGAGAGGAACCCTTCCACCACCGGCGGGAAGATTTATCCCAAGAAGTTTGGTCACTTTCACGCTCCAGATGACTATTGATCCTCAGGGGAAGGGCTTTTAACCGGCCCAGACACACTTGATGGAATTAAAAACAAAGTTGTTGGGAATTGACTCGCTCGGTAAAAAGGCCACGGTTGTCGCAGTTGAAAATAGAAAATGGGGAAAATAAATCCCCACCTGCAGAAATCAATAGCTAGATGTTAAATGTTAGTGAGAATGTCGCTGGTGTAAATGAGGATTTTTTTATTGTCGTCAAGTCGGGTTTGTGGGAGGGGAAGGTCTAGCATCTATGATAGTACGACAGGTGTTAGCTGAAGTGTGAGAAGTTAGTTTTCAACTGGAACAGCTGTTTCTATTAGTGCTCAACCTTCTTGTAGTTTCCTTCCCGTTTCTAAAGTAAACGTGTATTCTGTATTTAAATCTTTTTTTTTTTTTTGGATCTTAGGATCTTAGTTTTTATGATTGTAGTGTCCCTGAAATCCCCAGGGATTAATAAAGTCTAACCTTTATTACAATGAAAAGTTTGGCTCTTTTGGGAGATTCGGCTCCAGCTCATCAATAGTTTTAATGGTACTCAGTAGATTACCTCTGCACTAGTGGTACTCGAACTTTATTAAGGATCCTGGGAACTCTTTCCACCTCTGTACAGAATGGGTAAATGTCATATTTATCAAGATACTATACTAGATATTTAATATTTAGATATTGATCTAGATATTTAGCAGCGCAATGACATTAGTTTGCGTAAAAAATGTTTGCACTTAAAACCTAATCAGGATTTTTACCACCTCCTCCCTGTTGTTCTACCTCAGAGTCAACTTTTCTGATGATGTTGCAAACTCCTCCTTTCCTCCTTTAGTAATACATTTTTTTGTTCCACATAGTGAGCCATGAAAGTGACTCTTTTGCTGCTTTCCAGCTCGCATGCGTGAAGTCACTTACTGCACAGTGGTTAGCAGCGTGCCATGACAACTGGAAGTTACCAGAGAACTACACCCTTGTATTTTGCGGGGGGAGGGAGCCACCGTGACATTCGAGATCCCATTTATTTTTTCTGGCAGCATCAGGTGAGTTTTCTTTCTCTCTCTTTTTTTTGAGCCTGTGTTGAAATAGGCAGTGTTTTAAGGTGGGGAGCTCAAAAAGGGGAAAATACAGGTGTTGCAGCAGCAAAGAAAACTGCCATAAAATAACATTTTTACACATCTATCAACAAAGTCAACATGGTATAGCACGATCCTAATGGGAAGCAATGGGCATATTGCAGTTACAGTAATTTATATTATAATATTCATAAATATTCATAATATTCAGTCATAATGTTCATAAATTCATAAATAAATTATATTTATTTATGAATTATATATTTTGGTCGGCAAATGTTTATATATTCTAGATCATGCATGTGTACAAGTCAAATAACTCACATACGATTAGGATGTGACCCTGGGCAGACAGACTCCTTTGGGTGATTCGCCCCTTTTGAGTAAGTACATCGAAATGTATCCTGCTACCTGTGGGAGAACCTTCATAGTGGGAGGTGAGATTGAAGCAGTACGTAGCACTGCATGCCGCGTACGTTTCAAGTTTGAGAATGATTAGTTTGTTCACATTTGCCTGGCATTATTGGATCACATTTTGATATGGCCGAGCTGACCACTGGATCCCACAGACTGACCCAGAAATCGGGGTCCATCAGATAATGACCCCTCAATCCCCCACCCCGCTTGAGGGCGGCTGATGTTTCCTTGTCAGTTTATCTTTTCAGTGGTGGCCATGTTTCCCTGGCCCGGCGGCCTAGCAGCAGGGGCGGTTGCCTGGCTGCCTGCGGTCTCTCTGGCTGAGAAATGACACTCAATTTGTTTCCCATCTTGTGCGCTGCGCGCTCGTGTATGATAAGCGTTCGCCCCGGCAACTGACCCGTGACTTGTTGGTTTTGTTATTTTCCTCCTTCAGTTTGTCTGATGGCACTCAGTACAACACCCCAGCATTCATGGAAGGCAGCGATGGGAAGGAGTATAATGCTCATAATATTCCATGTTTTTTCTTTTAACAATGCTATGGTACAAAGCTGACATTGTTAGATGCACAAGTAATAAAATAGTGTTTTCAAGATTGTGACTTCCACAGGGCAAAGAACACATTCTATGCTTAATAAAAATACTAATAATGATAATAATAACCTTTAATTCAACACACGCAATTACTCTTGTAAATGTACCATGTTGATGTTTCTACTTAATTGAATGTACTTTTAAGTAATTAAAGTACTTTTTTAGTATTATATTCGATCTGCAATATGGCATTAAGTACTAATGTGCATTTATTACAGATGAGTGCTTAGCATATCCTGATTTGTTTTACCTGATTTTACTTTTTCTAGATAGAAATCCTGATTTTAAAGAATGTGCATGAATAGAAATCCATATTTTCTAAATTAAAGGAATATAGTCATTGATGTATATAAATCCAGATGGAAAAAAACAAACTGCTGAATGTAGTAGAATAAATAATTCTGAAGTAAAATAAAGTACATCTATTTGATTTGGAACGTAGGGGAGTGAGTCTGTGAAACTGAGATGGAGGAAGTCAGTACAGATACTTCAAAAATGTACTCAGGTACAGTACTGAAGTACTTGCACTTTGTGACTTTCCACCGCTGCTGTTAGTTAGCTTCCATACACAACATTGCAACATTTTGTACTCTCAAAATGTAAAAAAACCTACTATAAAAAATGGTACTTAAGTGGAGGACTTGAAAAGGTAGCATCTCCCCTGTTTCAAGGCACCTTCTAAAACTCCTTCTTAACCTTTAACTACCTTCCACTGTTCTCACATCTGGCACATTTTGAGCTTGTGTGGTGCCATTTATTTCATTTTTCATTTTTTTTTTTTTTTAGTTTCTCAGCACAGCTGCGACAGGAGTCTCATCTATGAAAGACTTGTGCATATTTTGGGAATTTGTTTAATTTGGTTCAGCCCAACGGAACGCTTGCCTGCCCGTTGAACAGAGCTATGTACTTCCATACTTCAAGCGTCATGCAAATGGCAGCCAGGTGACTCCTTTTTACACCAACTGGAGGTGTGATAAGACACGGAGGAAGTTTATATAAAGCCCACCCAAGTTGTAAATGAAATGGAAAAACCACAGGGTGTTCGATGCTCTCCGCAACCGGCGTGAAGGAAACGAATGAGCAATATAGAGGGAAACAAAAGGAGAAGAGGCAGATGGTGAAGGAGGGAAGATGGATGGAACAGTTTAAATTGAGAGGAGGGGCTGAGAAGTACGACTCCCAAAGTGTTTTTTTTTTTTTTCAAGGGGTTAAAATTGGAAAGAAGTGGACGATTTTGTTTTTTGGGGGAGGCAGTCGCTGAGGGAAGAGGGTAGGAGAAGATCTGTCCTCCACTGAGACCTAGTCTGTGAATAGAAGATAGGAAGTAGAGGGACATGGCTTATAGATCAGTGGACAAAAGACACGCATAATCCCCCCCAAAAAAACCCACACATTTTGAAACTCGAAAATTGTTTAAGAACCTCATCCGAACGAAAGAAAGTGAAGTAAAGAAAGTTTGAAATGTGTTGTTCTTCATAGTAGTTAAACTGCGACTGCCCTGTTTTGTCCGTCCAAACGATGATTTAATAAAATACCCGTCACCATCAAATGTATAATCCATCCCTTTTGGATTATTAAGCAGATTTTCCATGTAGAATATAATTAAAACATGGGAAGCCACTTCAAGATAGCTCCTTCACAAAGAGACCGCTCGTAGTTTGTATTCGCTCCCTTTCCTTCTTATCCATGTTGGCAAAAGCTGACCCATATCTGAGGTCCTCACTGTAAAATTCTGGGCCGCACTCCTTGAACGGATCCAGATATTTTGGGAAGACCTTGCTCCCTCCCACTCTCACTCTGCACTGAAACTGCCATGTTGCGCAGACAAAGGAATGAGAATGGGGCAGTAGGGGTGAACATTTACTTCTGACTCCAAGGACGTGGTTTGGCACTATATTTTGAACCAAGCCACTTTGATATAACAACAGAGTGTCTTTCGTTGGAAGGTCAACGTGTAAAACCACCATTTTTACAAGCGGACAGGTTATGGGAGCAACTGCGTGTACCCTGAGATGGAGTTCAGCACTGGTGAACCGAAGTCTAGAACATAGGGTCACTTGGGGCAACAATCCATCAATTTACTTCTGTCAAACCCGGGGGTTTGACAAAAGTAAATTGACGAATCCATCCATTGGCTCAACTTTGAGTACAACACCTTATTTGCCCTTTTAAGAACATACCTTGAAAGCAGTCCTACGACTTCTTACAAATGGCTGGATGCAGTGTTAAATAATATCTGGGATTTCATGGATTAAGTCATGAAACTTTCCGTAAGAGTGCACATCCCTAAATGCACAATGCAAGAGGATGAGTTTATGCCGCCAATTGGAAAAACTTGGTGAAATCCAGTATGGTCACAAGAGCAAAATAAACATATGGGAGTCATTTTTAGGCTTTAATGTGGCTCTGATGAATCCTGCAGAAGGTTCTTGTTTTTGGGTATTATGGAAATGGCCATCCTACGAGCAATGCCTTATCCTCCATCCTGGAGGACACTTTGACACTTGGATCTCCCCCAAAACAGGTTGGGGGCGGAGGGTCGAAACATTTATATGTCCTTCTTAACTGTAATTGGAAACATAACAATATATCCCATAGTCATTCCCGGAAGAATCTTATAATTCCATTTCAGACACCCCTAAAGTGGACTGTACGATTACGCTGAGCATCGCATTCCACAGCGGAGGGTGCATCAACAGCTCAGATCATAGCCTTTTTTCCAAACAAAGCAAATAAAAAGTGTTTTTTTTGTAGATTTATTTCCTTTCCTCAACTTTCTAATTGAACTAAACAAAAAGACCAGTGTATAATACGGGGACTCTTTCTGGTACCTTAACTTACGGGACCACCCCCTACCCCCGGCTGGAGACAAAGGTTGACCCCTCCCGATTGTCATTGTATAATTCACACTTTCCCAATCACAACCCTGTACATTGGGGGACGTCGTCTCCAAGACATGGCTATAGGAGCAAATCATCGGGCAATAAGGTTAGGCCTTTGCGAGTAATGTCTTTTTGTGGTCGCGGGGGTGCTGATTGACGGATGAGGTCTTTTTGGGGGTCCCTGAGCAGTTTTTGGCCTGAGTTTCTGCCAAACTTGGCGGTCACCGCGATTAGCGGTGTCAATGACAAAGCAGCCGAAAGACATGGTGAAGGGAAGACGAGCTGGGAGGCAAGCCTCAAAGGCTCCAAACTAATGAGATCTAGGAAGGAAAGATGAAAAGCGATAACAAACACAAAGGTAGAGCCAGACTGCACACTCGGCACTAGCTGCTGTACAGCCCTTGAAGTGGCAGTACATATGGATATACTGCACGAGACGGGGACAAACTAAACAGGAGCTGATTTATATTGTGCTTTATTTCCCCGAGTGCAGAAGTACAATGGAAACGGGCGGGGGGAAAAAAGACCACAGAGGGACTCGCTCATCAAACAACGCAAAAGGCGACGTCTCGGCGGATTGCGGATGAAAAAGGGGGATAATTATTGTGTACACTCTGAAGGTCTGAGATTTGTTGCCGTTACGGAAGGGGAAGAACAGAGCGAGGAAATAATAAGCGAGGGGATTTGATGCTCAATCGTTATTTAAAGGCGTTCCGATCATTAGCTCTGCTGTGCTGGGCCGACGCCTCCTCCTGTGCAGGGAGCACCATCAAAGCCAAACCAAGGTTGAGCAACTTTACTGGAGAGCGTGACCCCGGACTGACAGAGGGCGCTGTGGCCCCGCTGGGGTAGTAAGAGTTGATGACATATCCACAAAAGTGGTTGGGAGCCCAAGTTACTAATACCAATTATACAAATATTATAATGAGGGTACTGCTGCTACTACTTCTATTACTGCTGCTGCTATTGATTATTATAAAAATATAATATTGAATAAAGAAGAAAGAAAAAATGATAAATACATTTATAATTGTAATAATTAAAATGGAAATATACACAATAAGTGATACTGTATGTAAATATAATATTCATGTCATATATGGGTCTTGAAAATTTGACATAATGAATAAATACAAATAGCATTAATAATATAAATATAATATACAAAATAATGAAAAATATAATAGGAATAATAATAAACAAGAACATTATTTATATTTATAACTGGTGTAATTCGATTTTTAGACTTCTGATATCTCCAAACTGATAAACTGCCGAAAATCTGTTAAAGCTGCGAGTGTCTGTTGGCTGCAAACGCCAGATGTCCTTGGATCTGCCAAGTCTCTCTCTCTCTCTCTCTCTTTCCCTCGCTCCCTCTCTCTCTCTCTCTCTCTCTCTCTCTGTCTCATATATTGTGGATTAACAAATTATTCTCGTTCAGTGTTTATTATTTATACATTTGTACATTTTTAGGTTGTTGCTTCTCATCGGGTTTATTGCTTTTTAATGCCAAATCTTATCATTCATTGTGTAAAACTAAACAATGAATGATAAGATTTGGAAGTTTATTTTTTTGTGGTCGATTGATTGTTGTTAGGTCTATTTTTATTGTATATTCATTTTATTTTTTTGTTGCTTAAATCATTTTGCCATTTCTTTCTTACTTTCTTACTTTATTTTCAGACTACTAAACACTCATACATTTTCGGCCTTCTCACAATAAGCCAAACTGACCATAAATGTATATTATCATATAGTATATGAAAAATTCAAGAGTCCAGAGGTTTATTCTTATAACTTAAAACTAAAATGTGTGGTTGCTGCTGGCAGTTTGAAACCCCCATTAATATAAACTTTTTTTTCTTAATACATATAGTGATTCTGCATGATCTCAAAGTGCTTTTTATTCATTTTATTGGTCCTCTCGAATTAAATGATTTGTCCCTGATCATATCGCAACTGATTAGTATTAGGATCAGTTTTAAAACCCCCGTCCCCAACCTACTTCCTCATTGCATTGAGTCACCTTCCATTGGCCCAGACGTTTAGCTTTTAGCAGGGCACAACATGTGCCCTCAAATTGACACTATTTTTGATCTTTCTTATTTAGGTAGTAGAGTGTGTAAGTATATCAATATGTAGGGATAGGGACACTTTAAGGTTTGTAAAAAAAAGTGCGATAAATGATACATGGTGGTTAATGGTGGAAAAGAGGTTTCAGTTACTAAATATGGCCCTGTTCAGCGTTCATAGTTCAGGGGGATGAACGATTTTTTATATATATATATATATATATATATATATATATATATATATAATTCTCCAACTGTCTCATGCCAGTTCTTAAGAACTATCTGTTAAAATCATTATAAATGTGCTGAAGCAAGTTTTTTCTTAAATAATAGTTTGGTTCAGACTAAGAACCAGAATCTGTTCATTCGGCCACATACATTTAAAAAGCATAAGCAAAACAGTCTAGAAATTGGGGGAAAAAAATAAAATAAATATTGAGATTAAAAATATTTTAATGCTGATAATCATTAAATAAAATGTATAATTATAAAAATGAGGCTACGGCCATGGGGCAGTATGTTTGCTATTGATTGTGGGTATGAATATAAAAACAGATGCGACATTTCTGTAAAGATGAAAAGTATGTAGACAATAATACAGGCTTGGATATCTACATGTATGGATAAGCAGATCATAATGATTATGACCGTTCTAAATTATTACAATGTTATTTCAATAGTATCAAAATTCTATAATTACTATTACTATACTTTATCTCAATTTGGATTTTTTTCAACTTGTTATTTTTTCTCTGTGTGAATTCATTATAATCCTGAATTCATTCAAAACCATGTTTCTGTTTGGTTCATTATTTGGCTTAATTTACTTAATTGACTTTGAATTCCCACTTAAATGCAGAGTAGGAGGTTGGATTTCCAACTTCAAGGGAACACGTCATTAGTTCACGTTAAATCAGTATTATAATAATAATAATAATATTAATAATGATAATAATAATAATAACAATAATCTGCTGAGCTTGTCCCCATTAACCATCCTATGTTCACAAGATAATGATGCCACATAAATGGCCTCTCCCTCCACTTCGGGGGCTGTAGGTTAATTTGGAATGGACGGGCAGTTTTTTAGTTTTTCGGAGGGGTGTTTTTGGGGAGATAATGTCTAGGTTGGCGTGGTGCTCTCTCTCCACGGCAGGGGAAGCCCAGCATTGCGGGGCGTTGTACATCAGGCTTGACACACTCCTTCTGGCCTCAGTAAACCAGGACACGGCTGCTGTGTAGTGTCACCACCTCCCACATCCGTCCAGAGAGGATGCCCGGTTAACATGAAACAGGATTTTAGGACCAGAATGGTAACAAGCGGAGCAGAACTAACTGGTATAGGTACTTTAAATTAATAAAACTGGTATAAAAAGTACAACTGAAGCTTTCTGTGTTTAGGTTTAAACAATGCTGGAAAAATACCCTCAGGGGCCCCTGGGCACTGATACTAGCCCCCCCAACACACACACACCCAGGCCTGGCTCCAGCCATTTTGCCGCTCCAGGCACTCAGTGCGAGAGGAGCACTGACAAGTGTTCCCGTTATGCACCTGCTTTTTTTTGTTTTGTTTGTTTCGTTCAGTAAGGAAGCTGAGTAAAATAAAATTAATCTAGAATGAAAACACAATGTTTTGATTTGTTTTATTCAGAGGAGGTGTGCACAGGTACGCGCAGCTGAGTGCAAATTGCGCCCAGATCGCTCCCTCCCCATTATGCATGGAGAGGGAGACGGGCACAAATTGCGCCCCCCGCCACGCTCCCCATCACGCCCACCCCTCGCCACCATGGAAACTTTCATTTCATTCTGATTGGATAATTATCAAGATCAAGAGACTGGGTCAAGCTTTGTCATATTTCTGTGGAGCCCAACCTTTTTATTTTTTTGTCGGAGGGGCCTTTCATGCTCAGGGGCCCCTGGGCATGTGCTCAGATTCCCCATGTGCTAGATGCAGGATTGGGTTCAAAGTATATTGGCCATTTTAACTTGCCTTACTTTAAAGTTTATTTTGTTTAAGTTTATTTTATTATATCGTGTATCCGCGAGATAGTTTTATCATATATGTGACCCAGCGCAGCAAAACCCGCTATCTCGCGCATTTCTAAGATCGCCAGGAGCAGCAAAATAAGTTAAAAAAACCTTTCTAGAAGGAAAATTCGATTTTTCCAGATTTGTGTCCCTTTTTGTTTTTGTTTTTTTATCTCAACGTATTTTCAAAACCGAGTGTGATTTAATAAATAGTAGATAAATGTTTAACCGTGGAGTTAAATTTTCCCGTTACATTACATGGGGAAACACAGTTCACAGAACTGAACAATGTGAACAGCGCTGAAGAATGTCGATAAAGCGACAGTCCAGGTGAAAATCATCCCTGCATATTGCATGTGATGTGAAGTCAGAATGTGAAACCGTTTTGATGGAGTTCACCCTTAAAATCATATTACTTTTATGCACAAATTGAGACATTATTGTGTAGGGGGTGTATACCAGCGAAGATGCAATGCTGAGGTCACCTCCGTAAACAAGACGAGGATCCTTCGGTTTCACTTGTCTGTGAAAACTTTCATCTCTGTGTTGTTATGGGTTACGAGAAGCGGATGGAGGAAGCTCTAAATCATATCACAGACCTTAATCTGACCAGTGCAATAGATCCAAGTCAGTGTAAGCAGCGCATAGTGGACTTCATTTTCCGTGCTGATAGTCATTTCTCTGACAGCGATGCTGAATCTGATACTGGCGTTATCCCGGACTTGGAGAACATTTCAAACAGCAGATTTCAACCTGAATGTGAAGAAGACAGAATATTTTCAAGAACCAATGGAGGAGATCGATGACCGGATATGCCCGTTGTTGTTACAACGCCAGAAGCTGATGATGTGATGAAGTCCGTTGAGGTTGGTGATGCAGATTATGAACAAGTAACAATGGACAAGATTCTCAAGTGCACCTGCAAATGCAGCCAGACGAAAAAGAAAAGAGGCTCCCAACAGGCTCTCAGAGTGTAGCTGGGGTAGGGTTGGGGTTATCCCACATAATAACTCCAAGAACTTTGAAGATATTTAGCATACGCACATTTATATATTAAATGACACACCGAGGTATACAGAGATGATATACAGAGATTCATATTATTGATAGACTCTACATTTTGATGTGTTTTCCGCACTTTTATACTCCTAAATAATTCCACTTTTATAAAACATGTATATTGTTACTGTTAACTAAAAGCCTTTTAAAAAACAAAAGATGTTGTGTGTCGATGACGCTGTTCTACATTCCCTTAAAACACAAGAACAATGCAGAGATTGCCCCATTAAGCAGGGTGCCAAGTCTCCATTCAGCTGGGTGTCAAGTGGCAATGTGAAAAGTAGCCATGTGGCTGTGTTGGTCCTCCAACAATTTGCATTCTGGGAGCTAGCTGAATGAAGCCAAGTGTGAGGAAAAATTGAGGGTGAATATCTCAGAAACAGAGTTTTCCACACGCTTGTTGTTGACAAGTCATGGCTTTCAAAATATTTCCTTGATTTGCACAAGTGACACCTCGTTTTGGAGGCTCTGATTCTTCGCTTTCAAATGAAGCAGAACAAAAAAGTCAAAAGCTACCAAATGTACCTAAAGTCTGCCGTGGGTCACATATAGCCTTTTTTTTGTTGTTTTTATTATTACATATTTTTAGAGTTTATTGCACTTTGTCAGTTTTTATTCACATTGTATTATAATTTATCTATTATTCTACTGACTTCTTCTTCTGCTTTATTATAGTACTATTTATTTTTATCATTTTATTATGTCTTTGAATCACCTCCATCCAGTAAATGATTTTTGCTTTATGAAATGAAGTGCGAAACATATCAATGAGCTGTCACGGCAATGGAACGCAGATTTCAATAAGGAGCATAAAAGGGAAATTGGCGACAAAGAGCCAGGAATCTGCCTTGAAGAAGTGGAGAGCTCACTTCAAGTGGGAAGCAATTAGAGCAGAATGCGAATCACACGGGCACAGTGATTGGTAGAAATAAGCGTTTCATAAGTTCAACTGGCTTTCTCACTCTTGATTATCGATCTAAATGGAAGGCAGCCATGGTTGCCAATGCAGCACATTAGGCACAGGGCTTTTTTTGTTATGTCCGATTAGGAAACGTTGAAAAAATAATACTACATCTATGATAAAAACACTGTTTTTATTTGTTAGTATTTATTTGCGTAACAGAGAAAATATGTGCCGGTACTCCCCACTGGAGCTGTGAGCTGGGGCCAGCTCGAGTATCCAATGACAAGACATAGATTTGGCTGGGGGGGCAATTTGATTCCAGGGGTGGCTCCAGTTCTACCCTGAGGGAGAGTGAGATCGCGGGGTGTCATATGCCGGAGAGAGAGAGCGAGAGACAGAGAGGCCCTTACAATGATCCTCCCCTGTGGCCCTATATGTGAAAGTGTAAATCAGTCACATTCAATATGAATTATCCCAAATGCCTTCACCTTTTCGACTCTTTTAAAAGATTTGTTCGCTACCAACAAATTGTTTGAATCAAGTCTGAGATCACTTACTATTAGCAGGCCTGTAAAGAGTCAAAACATCCAGTGCTCAGCCAGGTGAGCTGTGAAAATATTCTTTTTAGGGTTAGATTCTGGCACCACCACTACTGTTTTACTCTTGCATTTAAGAAAATTTAAGCAGAATGATCAAATGCAGAAGAAACGCTGAAAGCTGTGGAGAATAACTAGACTGAGTGGTTAAATAAGCAAATTATGCTTACTGTAGTGTTGGCTTTTTTTCTTTGTCGCCTACCAAATGTTGTTCTGATCAGAGCGACAAATTATATTTACGGATTTTGTGTTTGTGTGTGTGTGTGTGTGTGTGTGTTTGTGTGTGTGTGTGTGTGTGTGTGTGTGTGTGTGTGTGTGTGTGTGTGTGTGTGTGACAGAGGAGTAAAAAGTCAGATTTATATGCTCCATTGGTTACTCATGAACGCCATGGAAATTGACCAATAGTTTTATTTCTTTAATAGCCATTAAGGAAATGACCATTTGTACATAGTTCAGATGCACATCATGAATATATAGACTTGTGTCAGGCAGCAAAGAGCAGGAGATCATCCTGGAACATAAATCAGCTTCAATGTCCAGATCCACACTTCATATCTTAATTAATTTTATGGAAATTAAAGCATTTTGTTCTACTATCATGTAATGATGACAATTAAGTTCCTCTATTGAAAGACAGATGAAAAATAATTAATGTCAATGTAAGGCCACAAGTATACTTAATGCATCCATAAGAGTATGAAGGCATTCACTCCATCCATCCATCTGTCCACCAAACCATCCATCCATCCATCAATGCAAATGTCAAACCGTCCATCTACTGAGCAGTACATCCATCCATCCATCCATTTATTTACCCATTCATCCACCAAACCATACATCTATTCACCTATCATTCATCCAACCATCCATGCATCCATCTATACACCCACCTGGCCATCCATCAATCCATCCATCCATCAATGCAACCATCGATCTATGCATCCATCCTCCCATCCATCAGCAGTTGAGGAAAAATCTCATTGTCAAGTTACAACACATTGTACACACACTCTAATTACAGGATTAACAAAGGGATTAAAAACTTGAACAGAGTGTCTGGAGATGGATTGATGGATGGTTGGACGGATGATGGATGGACAAATTGCACGATTGATGGATGCTGGTGGTGATGGATGCATTGGTGGGTGCATTGGCGGTTGGATGGAGGGATGGATGCATTGGTGGGTGCATTGACGGATGGATGGAAGGATGGTGGTCAGATGGATGGATCCATTCATCCATACATAGTGGATGGATGGATGGTCAGATGGATGGACAGTTGGCAAAGTTGTACCAGTTAATTTAAATATAGATGTCTGTCTGGCACACCAATCAGCCACAAGATTACCAGCCATAAGAAAACCCACCACTAATAACCACTAATATTGTGTAGCTCCCCCTTGTGCCCAAACAGCTCTGACCCGTCAACTCCTGAAGACCTCTGAGGGTGTCCTGTGGTATCTGGCACCAAGACGTTAGCAGCAGATCCTTTAAGTCCTGGAAGTTGTGAGGTTGGGCCCCCAGGGATCAGACTTGTTCCAGCATATCCCACAGATGCTCCATCGGATCGGACCCTAACCCCACCCATCCACATGATGTAGAAGAAAACGTGATAATCAGACCAGGCCACCTTCTTCCATGGTCCAGTTCTGACACTCGCTTGCCCCTTTTAGGTGCTTTCAGCGGTGGACAGGGGTCAGACACTCTGACCGCTCCCATATGCAGCAAGCTGCCATGCACTGTGTGTTCTGACACCTTTCTATCATGACTGCTTGAACTTTTTCACCAATTTGTGCTACAGTAGCTATTCTGTCGGATCAAACCAGACGGGCTGGACTCCCCGCGCTCAATGAGCATTTGGTGCCCATGACCCTGTCGCCGGTTCACTGGTTGTCCTTCCATGTGCCAATTTTGGTAGCTACTAACCACACGCCATACGCCATAAGACCTGGCGTTTTGGAGATGCTCCAACACAGTCGTCTAGCCATCACAATTTGGTCATTGTCAAAGTGGCTCAGATCCTTATGCTCCCCATTTTTCCTGCTTCCAACACATCAACTTTAAGACTGTTCACTTGCTGCCTAATACCACCCCTTGACAGCTGCCACTGGAACGAGGTGTGTGTGTGTGTGTGTGTGTGTGTGTGTGTGTGTGTGTGTGTGTGTGTGTGTGTGTGTGTGTGTGTGTGTGTGTGTGTGTGTGTGCGCACGCGTGAGCTACCGGTTCTGGTAAAGTCTTTTGTGTTTGTGCTACTTCTTTGAATCGTTTCCCAAACTACCTGATTTTGGATTACAGATCTCGGATTATTTACACTGTGATATCCCTACTCTTTGCTGGCTCTTTCCTTCGCCTTAACTGTCTTTTGTCGGATTTTGGAACGTGGACTCGCTAGCTTGGCTAGCGCTTGGCTAGCCCTCGGCTAACGCTAGCTAGCCTGTTAGCCTAGCATATTGCTAACTATGCCAACATCCATGCCTACCTCCACGGATTGTGGAAACTGTTTGCGCCTGGTCGACAGACTCAGCACTCGAGAGAAGTCGGTCTTCAAAGACATCCACAGCCTGCGTGAGGACATGAAGAAGAAGGATGAACTGTTTGTGCATCTGACCTCCATCGCTAGCGCTCAGGCTAAGCACATCTCCTGCTCCATGTCCTCCGCTGTGATCGGACCGGACTTAGAATCCACTCTCCCATGGCCCGGATCCATTCTCACCCGGTCGAGAAAAGAGGCTGTGAAAGAGCCGGCTGTGAAAGAGGACCCATGGCCCGGACCTGTGCCACCCCAGAGCCTTGGACCCTGGCGGTGAGCCGTGGCCGGCATTGCGTGCGCTCCTTGCGGAGCTCCATGCGGTGCTACAGGCCGGAGGCTCTCCGGCCTGAGAAAAGATGAGTGCCTCGCTGTTCCATCCAGACGCC
This sequence comes from Zeus faber, assembly GCF_960531495.2. Classification (NCBI taxonomy): domain Eukaryota; kingdom Metazoa; phylum Chordata; class Actinopteri; order Zeiformes; family Zeidae; genus Zeus; species Zeus faber. The sequence goes on along the minus strand of NC_137206.1, from coordinate 23,056,001 downwards.
ACTGTGAGGGTGCGGAATGTGATGGCGTAATCCGCTAGGCTCTGTACCCCCTGGCGGAGCCGGAGTAGCCGTGTTGACACCTCACTCCCACTGACTGAGTGGTCAAAAACTCGGCGCATCTCTTTGCAAAAGCCTGGTAGCTGGAGCAGGCCGGGGTTTGCTGGTTCCAGATGGCTGTGGCCCAGGAGAGTGCTTTGCCTGTGAGTAGGGTGACAATGTATGCCACCCGTGAGCGCTGGGTGGGGAACTGTGATGGCTGGAGCTCGAAAGCCAGGGAGCATTGCGCCAAAAAGCGACGACAACCTCCCGGGTTACCGTTGTACCTCTCTGCCACCGGCAGCCGTGATTCGCGATGATATGGAGGACGCGAGTCCAGGGGAGACATCGCTGGCGCAGGAGCCCTAGGTGGAGCCTGTGCCCGGCTCTGCTGGATGGTCTGGGTGAGGGACTGCAGTTCGTCCAGGATCTGTTGGAGAGCCTGCTCGTGATGGCCAATCGCCGTCCCCTGGTTCGTCAGGGCCACCAGCATGCGTTCCATCTGTGGAGGCTGACTCTCTGCTGGGTCCATGTTGGGGCTGAGTCTTGCTGTAATGTGGCATGCTGAGTGGACCCAGGTGCAGAGAACGAGGCAGAGGCAGCGATGCGGTGGCAAAAATAAAGGTTTTACTTGTAACAAGCACAAAAACCGACAAAAGACAAGTAGCAATTTCGTGGGCTTGGAAATGAGAGCGTTGCCAGGAGTCTAGACAAACTCAAGACTCAGCAAGGAAGGACACAAAAGACAGGTTTTAAATAGGAAAGACAAAACAAGACACAGGTGAAACATATGACATAATGAGGCTGGGTAATCGGAAACAGAAACAGGTGAAACAAAGCAACATTGATGAGGCAGTACTGGCAGCATCTAGTGGCCGATGCCGGAAGGACCCGGGCGAACCCTGACAGCCCATCAGGGCAGCCCCGCAGCCACTGAATTAGACCGCCTGCCTGCGCCGCCTCCTGGAGGACGGTGCTCTCCTGGCTCGGCTGCTGCTGTACCTTGGAACTCCTCTGCTGCTGGATCGCCATCCATGCTCATTGTCGGCTCCTCCATGGTTTGACACATCACCCTGCCTGCGGCTAAAGCCATCTGCTACCTGGGTGCTCTCGTCCGGGATATAGACTCCAGAATCGCACAGCTGCTGGATCAAAACCCGTTTGCCTCCACTGTTCTTATCCACGTCAGAACCAACGATCTCAGGAACAAACAATCGGAGACACCTGAAGAAGACTTAAAAAGCTTATTGATAGTCTTCTACAGTCGGACCTCTGGTTCATCGTTCAGGCCCGCTGCCATGTCCAAGATTTGGAAACGTAAAATTCACGCGTGTTCTTCAGCTACACACATGGCTCAAGGGATACTGCTGCTCCCTCAACGTACCATTTGCGGACAACTTCGGCAGCTTCTTGAACCGTCCAAACATCTTCAGACATGATGGAGTTGATACAAACTTTCACGGATCACGCCTCCTCCCCTTAAACATGGAACTTACGCTGAAATCTTCTGTTCGCTGCTGATGTTTGGTGAGTCCGATCCACTCTAACATTAATGACTGTCACTCTGCTCTACAAATTCCTGTACTTATAAACCGTAGACCGAAATTACATAACTTCCCTGTAACATACAGGAATCTAAACAATTTACTACCGGTTCGGACTCAAACTCTCAGAACCCCGCAAAGCCATGTACCCAGAACAATAAAAATGTCTCTATTAAATGTAAGGTCACTAACTAACAAGTCATTTTTAGTTAATGAGCTTATAAGTACTCATAACCTGAATTTCGCTCTATTAACTGAGACCTGGCTGGATAGAAATGGCTCATTTGCACTCATTGAGACAGCACCTCCTAATTTCAAGTTCATCCAAACCACTAGCGCTGACCAGAGAGGTGATGGAATTGCCGCTGTCTTCTCTGATATCTATACCTGCAAGGAAATCCTCCTAGGAGAATTGACATCTTTTGAACACCTTGCTATATATATAAACTCCAGTATTATCTCAGGTGATTTTAATATTCATGTTGACAATCAAACAGACCCCGATGCTCAACACTTTATTAGCCTATCGGAGGCATTTGAGCTCACTCAGCACGTTTCTGGACTTAGTCATATCAAAAGGACTAAATATCTCTGTACCCTATGTCATGGATGTTGCTATTTCAGATCACTGTTGCATTTTCTTTGATGTGTCTGCTCTTTCTGTACAACAGAGGGGTACCCGAACAATTAAAAAACGTATCATTAACAATAATACCATTGAAACCTTTAAGAGAATTGTAAATGGGTTAGTTGAGGATCCTGTGAACAACTTCAACTCTGAAATACAAAATATCATTGATAAGATTGCACCTGTTAAAACTAAAAACAGAGAAAAACAAAGAGCCCCCTGGAGAAATGGCGCAGTTATTAGGCAGCTGAAGAGAGAGTGTCGCCAGGCAGAATGAAAATGGAGAAAGGCAAATCTTCAGGTTCATCATGAAATTGACAAGGATAGACTCAATCGATACAATATAGAAATTTAACAGGCCAGACAGTCTTTCTTCTCTAAAATCATTAATGAAAACCTCAACAATAGTAAAGTGCTCTTCTTCACTGTTGATCGACTTATTAATCAACCATCTACAACCCCGTCAGAGATGCTCTCCACTGAAAAATGTGAGGAGTTCGCTACATTCTTCAGTAACAAAATTATAGCTATCAGACAGAATATTAGTGCCTCAACATCCAGAAATGAACCTACCCTTCAGTTCCCCAGTAATATGACTGCTGCCTCTCATTCGTCCCCTTAGACATAAAAAGACACAGCTTTTTGTTGGTCAGCTCAGGTCCTCCACCTGCTGCCTGGACCCCCTCCCTACCACATTTTTTAAAACAGTTTTTAACTGCTCAGCACATGAGGTATTAGAAATTTTAAACAGCTATCTTCCATCAGGTATTTTCCATGCAGCATTTAAAACAGCTGTCATAAAGCCACTCCTGAAGAAGAGCAATCTCGATGCAACAGTTATTGCCAACAACAGGCCCATTTCCAACCTGCCGCTCCTCAGCAAAATACTTGCAAAAACAGTTTACCTTCAGCTTGACAACTATCTAACCTCAAACAGCCTTTTAGACACCTATCAATCTGCCTTTCGACCTTATCATAGCGCAGAAACGGCACTTATTAAAGTTCTAAACGATCTACACATAAACACTGATGCAAAAAAACGATCTGTTCTTCTGCTCCTGGATCTCAATGCTGCCTTCAACACTGTTGACCATCAGATTTTACTAGCAAGATTACAAAAATGGGTTGGCTTATCTGGCCCGGTTCTTAATTGGTTCAAAACCTACCCACAGGACAGGCAGTTCTTCGTGTCCATTGGAGATTTTGTGTCAAACAATGTGGATATTGTATGTGAAGTGCCCCAAGGTTCAATTCTGGGACCATTATTGTTTAACCTCTACATGCTTCCACTGGCACATATTGTAAAGAAACACAAAATAAATTACCATAATTATGCAGATGATTTACAACTGTACATATCCCAATCTCCTGATGACCTACTCCCCATACACTCCCTCACTCAATGTTTTAATGATATTAATGCATGGATGTCAAAGAACTTTTTACAACTGAACAAAGACGAAACAGAAAGGCTCAAAGACAGAAAATTGCAGCTCATCTTAGTTCTCTGTCCCTGGAGAGCAAGAATGAAGCCAAAAATCTAGGTGTAATCATAGACAGCAATCTAAAGCCATGTACATGTAAGCCATGTAAATCAAATCACAAAAACAGGCTTCTACCATCTAAAAAAAACATTTCAAAATTAAGAGGCTTCCTGTCAAAAGCAGACTCCGAAAATTTAATCCATGCATTCATAACGAGTAGATTGAACTACTGTAATGGCCTATTCACCGGCCTCCCGAAATCAGCTGTGTAGCGGCTACAGTTAATCCAAAATGTGGCTGCACGCATTCTTACTGGGACAAAAAAGTTTAAACATATCACACCTGTTCTTAGATCATCTACATTGGCTCTCCGTCAAAACTAGAATTGATTTCAAGATTCTGCTACTTGTATATATTCACCTTGCACCTCAGTATATAAAAGAAATGGTAATTATACACGAACCAGCAAGAACTCTCAGGTCCACAGGCAGTGGTCTTTTAACTATCCCTCGTACCAACTCTAAAGCAGGAGAAGCTGCCTTCTTTATCTATGCCCCAAGTAAATGGAACACACTACGGAGGGACCTGAGAGAGGCCCCCACACTGAATACTTTTAAAAGCAGGTTTAAAACCTTGCTGTTCCCTACAGTCTATGACTGACTCACTGACGTCTGTCTGTCTGTCTGTCTGTCTGTCTGTGTTACTGGCGCTGGTGCTGCGGCTGCTGCTAACCTTATACCTAAACTTAACCCTCACTTACCTTATGGCTAAAATTAAGCATCTCTAACCCTATACCCTAACTTAAACACCTCTAACCTTATACCTAAACTAACCGTCTCTAACCTGAGTGACTTCTCCGGTTCCGGTGAGAGCTACCACTTCCGGTTCCGGTGACTTCTTTGCGTGTGTGTTGCTGTTGTTTTTTGTTGCTGCTGCTGGAGTTGATGTTGCTGCAGCTGTTGTTCTTTTGTGGCTGCTGCTGCTATTTCTGTTTCTGTTGTTGTAGTTTCTGTTGTGATATTATAGAGAGGATTATAAGAAGGATGTGTTTTCGGAGAGATACTCAAAAGGATCTCCCCCCCGAGGTCAGAATGAAAAACCTGACTCGTAATTTAGGGACGCTAATTAAATGACCTTGACTGGATTAAGATGAGACGGTGCACACAGTTGAAATTTTCGTTTCCGGTGAGGGCTACCACTTCCGGTCCCGGTGACGTCTTCGCTTGTGCACTATTGCTGTCGCTGTTTTTGTTGCTGCTGTTGTCTGCTGCTGGTATTGACACTGCTGGTGTCATCGTTGCTGCTGCTACTGGTGCTGCTGTTGGTGCCGCTAACCTTATACCTTAACTGGTGTTGTCGTTGCTGCTGCTAACTTTATACCTAGACTTAACTCTCGCTTACCTTATACCTCAACTTAACGTAACCTTATACCTTGACTTAACCATCTCTAACCTGAGTGACCTTTCCAGTTCCGGTGAGAGCCACCACTTCCGGTTCCAGTGATGTCTTTGCGTGTACGTTGCTGCTGTTGTTGCTGCTGCTTGTATTGATGTTGCTGCTGCTGTTGTTGTTTCTGTGGCTGTTGTTGCTGCTGTTGTTGTTTTCTGTTGCTGTTGCTGCCGCTGTGGTTAGAGTTGCTTTTATTGTTGTGTTTGTTGTCTTTGTTGTTGCTTTTGTTGTTGCTGTTGTTTCAGGGGCATTCTTTTGTAATGACCGGCTGACAACTACGTTCTCTCTTTCTTTTTTGTATTTCTTTGTAAAGTGCATAGTGTTGCCCTGGTATGACATGCGCTCTATAAATAAAGTGTGACTTGACTTGACTTGACGTGTGTGTGTGTGTGTGTGTGTGTGTGTGTGTGTGTGTGTGTGTGTGTGTGTGTGTGTGTGTGTGTGTGTGTGTGTGTGCGAGCGCGCCTATGCGCGTGACCCTAAACTGAGTTTCCTCGAATGTTAATTAGGTGTACATTGGAAACATCATTAACTGTGATGTTCTCACTGTCTGATGTCCTGTCTCCACACACACCCACACACTTCAAACAGGAAAGCCTCTTTTAAATATGATATCAAAGTGATATTGTGGACTTGAACTTTATTCTGTTTCACATGCAGGCCTCTCTCCCTAATCGTCACTTTATACTTCAAAGGGAAAAGGTATATAATATAATATTGTGTGTGGGGGTGTGTGTGTGTTTGTGTGTGTGTGTGTGTGTGTGTGTGTGTACGGCACTTTGATCCCCCCATCAACATATGAATAAGCAAATTGTTTATTCTTATAATTATCAAATTCAAATGGAGAGGAAGAATCACTATCACTGGACTTGTGGTCTTGTGTCCTCCTGCTCATCTTCTGCCCACATCATCTGCACAGGTGGAATGGTAGAACATCCATCCATCCAGCATCCGTCCATCTATCCTGCCATTCACTTATCAATGCACCCATTCATCCATCCATCACCCATCCCTGTCAAATACACAACAATACATGGATGCATCCACCCACCCACCATCCATCAATCAATGTGTCCATGAGTGCATCCATCCACCCACTGATGCATTCACCCGTCTATAAACCCGACCATCCGTCAGTGCATCCACTCATCCATCAACATATCTATCTGTCCTGCCAACCACTCCTCAGGTGGTGTAGCAGAAGCCCAGGCAGGTGGAGGTGGCTGCCGCCGATGCATATGGATGATATGCTAACGACGCCAAGACGCTAGCAAAGAAAAACACAGGATGGTGCGATATACAGCACATTCCACTTTAATATCCCAGGGGAGTAACTAGTGACGCAGTCATGCATTAGATATATCAACATGATATATCAAGTTATCCATGGACTTTTTTGTAAATCCGTTGCTTTTTAGGGAAATGGTCAAACTAACAAACTGCTTTGTGGCAAAGATGGTGGGCTGTAACTGATGTTCCAAAAACAGGATTTGACAGAAAACAGTGGTCTTTGTGTGAGGAAAGACCTATATTACTTCATTAGATTAGATCATAAACTACTTTATTAATTCTGGAAATTGCTCTTAACAGCTGGTCATAAAAATCATTGCATATCCATCAGATGCAGGTGGATTACTCTACAAGTCCCAGAATTCCTTTTAAAACCACAATATATTTGGTTTTCCACTTCCATGTTTACCTTCCTCAAGAAGGTCACTTTTCTTCAAAGTTTTTCTTCTTTTGATCGATCAACTTTTTTTTTCTTCTTTACTTGAGGTGGTACAGGATATCTGATGTTTATTTTTCTTTCTAATGTTCATCCATATTGACAGTTTACTTGACCACAACGCTGCTTTTGCCATTTCTTGTGCATTGTACGATCTTTGCATCCTTGCCCAGAAAGGCGGAGGACCCCACCACCAAACAATATAAAATTACATACAGAGGAGCATATGCATGAGTCAAATAAAGTTGAATGTTTCTTTTTTAGCATTTTTAAAGAGTCTAAGTAAAAAATATGTGATTTTTATTTTTTAACCAAATATTGTTAAGGATCACCAATTTAATATGATGTGAAACATTGCCTGAGCTGTACAACTGATTGCACAAATTAAATAGAAGGTACTATATGTGAAGATACCCACATCCAAAGGAGGAGAGGGGCGGGGGCTGTTTTGTTCCACAACAAACGATCCATTTGTGTGACCGAGCACTCGCAATAAATGTTGATGGACCATTTGCTGCTTGATGGATAATTGTGGCTATTAACAACACGACACCGTTCTGACCTTTTATCATAAGATTCCCCCCCGTTCTCAGAGCTAATTTCTTCTAGCACATGTCCTTGCATTCATCATAGAAAAAAGAAAGGAAAAAAAAACAAAAACGAAATCGCATCATGTCCCTAAAAGACTGAGGCTGGCGGTCCTTGTTATGATCTTTTTCTATTAGGCATGAGTGGTTGAAACTGGGAATCATCTGCAAGCGGTCAGCCGGCTGGAGAACAGCAATATTCAAAATATTCTTTCATCTCATAGGGTTGTCATACATTTCAGAGAAGAAAAGGTTGACCAAAGAAATGGGTGTTACAGACTATACCGGTTTCATCCAGTCTTTGGGAGATAGTGGAAATTACCATGTACACGGTGGAAAAATACTGACTGGAGTCTACTTCAGGTCACACTTTGAAATGGAAAAGTACAGAAAGAGTGTTATGTCAACAGTCTCTAACAGGACTTGGAGGCATTTTTGGTAGGTTTTTGGAAGCAAAGAGAAGAGGTCAGGTAGACGGGGTGGAGTCTCGGCAGGAACATTAGACGAGAGCTGCTTTCACACATCTACTCCGGATAATGTCCGGGCCTGATTATCTGGAAATAATCAGCAAGCAAACAACAGCAAACCGCAAGCAAAAAAGAATATCGGATTTTTTTCTTTAAGTTATGTCAATTTTTCACAGAAAACTAAGAGAGCTAGCCACCTTTACTCCGAGAGAGACCCGCTGCTGGGGCTCAGGGCATCAACAAGCCACTGCCTCTGCCTGTGTCGGGATTACCGGGGCCACCTGGAGCTGGGGATGAGCAGCCAGTTCAACCGAACATTACATTTCCTGGAAGACAATTCGGCACAGAGAGTTTTGAGAGATTGTTCCAATGAGGGTGGCTTGAAAAATGGAAATCATTGCAGTATGTTAAAGAAACAGATTGTATTTTATCTGCAACAAAGGAGAGGCAGCGGGGTTGGTGCATGGCTGCAGTGACAGTTCCTTTGCTAAGGTAAGATTTTGCAACTAGCAAGAGAAAAGTTTGCTCTCTGCAAATTATCAGACATGCATTCATATTCACTGTGTGTGGTAGCTATGCTTAAAGCCACTCAGGATCAAAATATTGCCAGGACAGTGTAGCAACTGTTATTCGATCTATTTAATTCCTGGGCAGAGAAGGGATGCCACTCAGAGGACACAGTCATCGCGATGGCGTCCTTTGGCAGCTCATATTGGCGAAAACGCGCTCATTACAGAAAGCTAGAGAGTGTTTTTTTTTTTTGTTTTGTTTTTTTTTTTAGGCAGAGACAATTGGATATCGGATGCGATCCAAAACAAAATACTTGAAATATTTGCTCATGCAGTGAGAGATCGCCTCTGAAACTCAACATGGCTCTCGCCTTGGACTAACAGTAGATGGAACAACAGACATTAGTGCATGTGAGCAATTCTCATACTGCTTGCAGTTTGTGGATTCAAATTTGACGGCACAGAACGGGTTTCTTGGATTTTAAAGTGCGTATAACTCGTCAGCAGAAACACTGTTCTCACGCATCAAGGACGTTTTTTTCCCTTCGTTTGAACTTACCTCTCGCATGGCTCCAAGGATATTGTTTTGAGGGTGCATCAAACATGTCTGGACGTTAGTTCAAACAGCTATTTTGTTTGAACTTTATTTAAATGACTGAGGGGAACGTCTTCAGCACCAAGGATGGTGCCGAAGCAATTTTTACTGTTACCACGGTTCGTGACGGGCTGGTAACGGAGCTTCAAATGTGCACCACGCAGCTATCTTATCGTGCAATCAGTAAGTGAGTATAAAACATGGGAGTTTCCATTTGTCAGTAGTGCTTCGCACTTCGTGCGTCGGTTGTCGTGATGATGATGACCAACATTTCTTTTGAGCCACTTTAATACAGTGCTGTAATAAGTGACCCACTGCAGCAAAATCTGCTATCGCACATTTCTAAAATTGCCAGGAGCAGCCAAATAAGTTGGAAAAAAAAAACCTTTCTATAAGGAAAATTAGATTTTTCCAGATTCATCTTCCTTTGTTTTTTTTTTAATCTGTCAACATATTTTCAAAACTGAGTTTGATTTATAAATAGTGGAAAAATGTTAAACCGTGGAGGTAAATATTCCCGTTAGATTACATGGAAAAACACAGTTCACTTACCGAGAGACTGAGCAGCGCTGAACAACGCCGATCGATCATTTCCTTTTTAATGCGACTGTAACGGGTGTGGTTAGGACCCAATTGCAGCACAAAGACAGGCAGGGATATTTGGTAATGTCTTTTATTTGTAGAGCGGACAGAAGACAGGCAGGGGGCAGGCAGGATACATCGTCGGGGACAGGCAGGTTCAATAACGGGGAGTGCAGACAGAAGACAGGCGGAGGGGCAGGCAGGATACGTGGTCGGAGCGAGGCAGAGTCGGTAGCGGGGAATCAGTCCGGAGAACGCTGGAGAGTCTGGTGCAAGCATCGAAGACAATCTGGCAATGGGTGACTGGTGAGAGAGGCATATATAGTGGTTAGATTACAGATCTGGAACAGCTGTGTGCGCAGGTGAATGGAGTTGGATTAATGAGACAGGTAAGGAGGAGAGGGGAAAGTAGATGAAGGCGGAGATCATGACAGAACCCCCCCCCCATGGGACGGCTCCTGACATCCCAAAACACTAAACAAAAAAAAAATGAAACCAAAAGTCCATGCAGGGTGGGAGGAGGGGGTCCGGAGGAGGTCTAGTACTCGTCGGAGACCCCGTCCATCTCCTGGTCCTCAGTGAAATGGGCCACGTGATCCTCATCGGAGTACTCGTCGGAGACCCCGTCCATCTCCATGTCCTCTGCAGAATGGACCTCGTCCTCCTCGTCGGAGGAGGGACCCACAGGGTCGACATCGTCTGCCTCTGAACCATCGCTGGAGAGTCCAGACAAGAGAGGTAGTGGGGTCTGCGGTTGGGAGGGTTGACCCGGTCTGAAGGGCTGGTCAGGATGGCGCTGATGGAACCTCCTGATGAGGGTGTGGTCCAGAATGTGTCTCGCAGGGACCCAGGACCTCTCCTCCGGACCCTAACCCTCCCAATCCACTAGGTACTGCAGGCCTCACCCACGCCGGCGGGAATGTAGGAGACAGGGGACAGAAAAGGCAGGACCCCCGTCAATGAAGCGCGGAGCCGGCCAAGGGGACCAGAGCACTCCCGGACCGGCTTAACTTTGGACACATGGAAGGTGGGATGGATGCGCATGGACCTGGGGAGCTTGAGCCGCACTGCCACCGGGTTGACGACCTTCTCGATCATGAACGGGCCGATGAACCGAGGAGCCAGCTTCTTGGATTCCACCTTCAGGGGGAGGTCCCGGGTGGAGAGCCAGACCTTCTCGCCCGGCTGATACTCCGGGGCCTGGGAGCGGCGACAGTTGGCGCCAGAGGCGTTGGCGCCAGAGGCGTCGCGGCCAGCGGCTCGGAGGAGGGCGGCCCGGGCCCGGGTCCAGGTCCTGCGGCAGCGGCGAATAAGGCCTGGACGGACGGGCAGGAAGCCTCCTTCTCAAGGGCTGGGAACAGAGCCGGTTGGAAGCCGTAGGCGCACTGGAAGGGGGAGAGGCCTGTGGCCGAACTGGTCAGGGTGTTGTGGGCATATTCCACCCACAAAAGCTGCTCGGACCAGGACGACGAGTGTTGTGATGTCATGCAGCGAAGGGCTGTCTCCATCTCCTGGTTCTTCCGCTCCGTTTGGCCGTTGGACTGGGGGTGGAACCCTGAGGACAGGCTGACGGTGGCCCCCAGGAGCGCACAGAACTCCCTCCAGAAGACAGAGGTGAACCGGGGACCCCAGTCGAATACAACATCTACCGGGATGCCATGGAGGCGGACGACGTGGTACAATAATAGCTCGGCGGTGCCCTTGGCCGACGGGAGCTTCGGTAGAGGCACAAAGTGAGCCATCTTGCTAAACCGGTCCACCACGGTCAGGATGGTAGTGTTGCCGCTAGACAGTGGCAGACCGGTGACAAAGTCCACGGAGATGTGAGACCAGGGGCGATGAGGAACCGGCAGTGGGTGTAGGAGACCAGCAGGACCAGTTTGTGCTGGTTACAGGTGGGGCAGGCATTGACGAAACCCTCGGACGTCCTCACCCAGGGAAGGCCACCAGAAGCGATGCTGGACGACTTCCTTCGTCCGCTGGATCCCCGGGTGGCAGGTGAGTCGGGAGTTGTGGGCCCACTGGAGAACCTCGGACCGGAGGTGAGGCAGGACGAACAGACGGTCGGGCGGACATGCGCTGGGTCCAGGTTGGTCCTGGGCGGCGGCTCTGACCTTCTCCTCCACCTCCCAGGTGAGTGTGCAACTAGACGGGAGGACGGTAGAATGGTGTCAGGGTCAGCAGCGTCTTCCTCCTCCTCCTGGAACTGCCAGGACAGGGCGTCAGGTTTGACATTGTGTGACCCCGGCCGATAGGAGAGGGAGAAATTGAACCTGGTTAGGAAGAGCGCCCAACGGGCCTGACGGGAGTTCAGTCTCCTGGCGGACTGGATATACTCCAGGTTCTTGTGGTCAGTCCACACCAGGAACGGCAGCTGGGTTCCCTCTAGACAGTGTCACCACTCCTCCAGGGCCAATTTGACGGTGAGAAGCTCCCTATTCCCGATGTCGTAGTTCCTCTCGGCTGGGGTTAAACGCCTGGAGAAGAAGGCGCAGGGATGAAGCTTCTGGTCGGAGGCGGTTCTCTGGGACAGAACAGCTCTGACTCCCATGTCGGAGACGTCAACTTCAACCACGAACTGCCGTTCAGGGTCAGGCAGACCCGGAGACTGGTGAGAGAGGCATATATAGAAGTTAGATTACAGATCTGGAACAGCTGTGTGCGCAGGTGAATGGAGTTGGATTAATGAGACAGGTAAGGAGAAGGAGGGGAAGGTAAATGAAGGCGGAGATCATGACAGCGACCGTACAGGTGAAGATCATTCCTCCATTATCCATGTGATGTGAAGTCACAATGTTAAACAGTTTTGATAGAATCCAACCTTTAAATTGCACTACTTTTACACACACACGGAGACATCGTTTTGGAGGGGGCTTCGAAGATATCATGCTGATGTCACTTCCGTAAACAAGCTGAAGATCCGGTTTCACTTGTCTTTGAAAACTTTTGTCTCCGTGTTGTTATGGATTACGAGAAGCGGGTGGCAGCAGATCAAAATCATATCGCGGACCTTAATCTGACCAGTGCAATAGATCCAAGTCAGTGTAAGCAGCGCATACTGGACTTGATATCCGAGACACCGGCATTGTCCCGGACATGGAGAACATTTCAAACAGCGGATTTCAACCTGAATGTGACGATGAAACAGAACATTTTTCAAGAACCACCGGAGGAGACTGACGACACGCCTGTTGTTGTTACAATGGAAGAATTTGATGACGTGGTCAGTCCATTGAGGTTGGTGATGCAGATTATGAACAAGTAGTAATGCACAAGATTCTCAAGTTTACCTGCAAATGCAGCCAGGGGCCAAAAGAAAACAAAAAGAGGCACCAAACAGGCTCTGAGTGTAGCGGGGTAGGGTTCGGTTAGCCCACAAAATAAAGATATTTAAAGATATTTGCCATACACACATTTATATATTAAATGACACAGCAAGGCTGATATACAGAGACTCATATTATTGATAGACTCCGCATTTTGTTGTGTTTGACTTTGACTTTTAAACTCCTCAATGATTGCACTTTTATAAAACATGTATATTCTTACTGTTAAATGAAAGCTTTTTAAAAAAAAAAAAAAGTTGTGTTGATGACGCTGTTTAACATTCCCTCAAAACACAAGAAAAAAACAGTAATTGCCCCATTCAGCAGGGTGTCAAGTCCCCATTCAGCAGGATGTTAAGTAGCCATGTGACAACAAGCTAGGCTCTATTGGTCCGCCAACCATTTGCATTCTGGGAGCTGGCTGAATAAACCAAGTGTGGGGGAAAACTTTGAAGGTGATTATCTTCGAAACACGGTTTGCCACACGATTGTTTTTAACAAGTCATAGCTTTTAAAATATTTGCTTGATTTGCATAAGTGACACCTTGTTTGGAAGCTCTGATTCTTCACTTTCAAATGATGCGAAAAAGCCGCCAAATGACCCTTAAATATGCAGTGTGTCACATATGTGTAACAACAATGTGCGTGTCGTCGGTCTCCTCCAGTGGTTCTTGAAAATATTCTGTTTAATCGTCAGTTTCATGAAGTCCAGTACGCGCTGCTTACACTGACTAGGATCTATCGCACTGGTTAAATTAAGGTCCGTGATATGATTTAGATCTTCCTTCAACTGCTTCTCGTAATCCATAACAACACAGAGACGATAGACAACAGACAAGTGAAACCAGATCCTCGGCGTGTTTACAGAAGTGACGTCAGCATGACTTCTTCAGTGGTATATGTTGGGATACGCCCCCTCCACAATAACGTCTCTGTGTGTGTGTAAAAGTAGTACGATTTAAGGGTGGAACTCTATCAAAATTGTTTCACATTGTGACTTCACATCACATGGATAATGGAGGAATGATCTTCACCTGCACGGTCGCTTTAAAGGAAATGATCGAGCGCTGTTCAGTGTTTCGGTAAGTGAACTGTTTCCCCATGTAATCTAATGGGAATATATAGCTCCACTGTTTAACATTTTCCCACTATTTATAAATCAAACTCAGTTTTGAAAAAACGTTGACAGATAAAATAAGTACAAAGGAAGATGAATCTAGAAAAATCAAATTTTCCTTATAGAAAGGTTTTTTTCCAACTTATTTGGCTGCTCCTGGCCATTTTAGAAATGCGTGTGAGAGTGGGCTTTGCTGCGGTGAGTCACATTATTTCCACGCAAGTTTCAGACTTAACTAAAGAAAATGTATTACATAACATCTGTTATAGAATTATAGTTGTTTATTCTAAACATTAATGTGTGTATAAGCTGTCACACACATGCACGTATCCATGGCAGCCCCCCCTACTGGAAACAGGTAGAGCAGAGGTTGAGTAGAGGGGGTTAGAGTACAGGTAGAGCATAGAGAGGAAGAGTAGAGATGAGGACTGTAAAAGTTGGGTAGAGGGAGGTAGAAGTATAGGTAGAATAGAGCCGGGGAGAGTAAATGTAGGGTAGAGGAAGGTAGAGAAAAGGCGAAGTAGAGGCAGGTGGAGTAGAGGGAGAGTAGAGGGAAGTGGAGGAGAGTAGATGGAGGTGGAGTAGAGGTAGAATAGAAGAAATTGGAGTAGAGTAAAGGGAGGTGGAGTAGATGTGAGGTAGAGTAGAGGGAGGTGGGGTAGAGGTAGAGTAGAAGGAGGTGGGGTAGAGGTAGAATAGAAGGAAGTGGAGTAGAAGTAGAATAGTAGGAAGTGGAGTAGAGGTAGAGTAGAGGGAGGTGGGGTAGAGTGGAAGGAGGTGGAGTTGAAAGAGGTGGAGTAGAGGTGGACTAGAGGTGGACTAGAAGGAGGTGGAGTAGAGGTAGAGTAGAAGGAGATACAGTTCTTGGAACAATTACTTGTAGTGTCTGCATTTGTTTGACATTGAGGAGGTTGAATGATGCCACTGTGGGCTCAGTGGCATCATGTGTGATTACAAACTATATGTATCTATGACAAGGATTCAAGGATAAAAAAATAAGATGTTTTTTTTAATTTAAACTTTTATTTGGGGGGTTAGGGTTTGGTGTTGGGTTTCAGACAAAAAAAATAATCTAGTATCACCGCTGCACTTCCTCTGGTCCCCGTAGGCAGTGGCATGAATTAAAAACCACCTTATTGTGCTTTGAAGCTCAGACCTTACATCTCCTGTCCCACGGGACCAGACGGTCGCACGGCTTTCTCCGCACTTGCATAAATAAGTCTCTTCATAATGAATATTCCGACGTCCCGGGCCTTTGTTTTTATTGTATTCAGCGGGAGGGGTCACAGTTGCCCCATTTTAATTTATTTATTTATTTATTTTTTTCAAAGAAGTAGGAATTTAGATAACACACTCATTAAAGTTAATCCAAACTTTATTGTATTTGCATATAGCATTGTACAAACACATGCAAAAGAATGGAGCCGCTGTATTGTCTCCGATTAATATGCAGGGGAGGAGGGCTCCAAATAAAAAGGTTTTTATCTCCTTATTTGAAGATGTTGGGAGGGAGGGGGATAATCTGGTTGTTTGGTGGCAATTCACGTTTTTTCCACATGCCAGATGAGTGCGTCGAGTTGCCCCCGCTTGTTGACGGAAGAGACGAGCTGTGTCACTTATCTTATTCCTTTTTTTCTGTTCTTGGAAAATGTTTCCTGCGGTTCCCCGGAGCGTCGTTAATTGTGGGGTGTTTCTGAAATATCCTATGAATCTGAAGTGGGGGCCCTTTGTACACTTTGCTCTTCACAGACTAAACCAACACACAGACTAACTAAATCAAAAATATTTGAAGGAACGAATAAATACAAATATTTTTAGAACAAATAAAACAATCAATCAATCTAATCTATCACAATAAATAAGGTGGAGTATACGTAGAATAGAGTACAGTAGAGAAGTAAAGGGAGAATAGAAGCACAGTAGAGAAAAATAAAGGTAGAGCAGAGGTCAATTATGAGGTACAACATGAGGTAGAGTAAAGGGTAAAAACATTCCAAGACAAACATATTTTTTGAAGTCAATCGACCAATCACAAAATGAATAAGTAATGTAGAGTGGAGGGAGGTAGAGTAAATAAGAGGGAGGTGATAGGGTAGAGTCAGAGTAGAGAAAAGTAAAGGTAGAGTCGGAGTAGGGGAGGTAGAGTAAAGTACAGGAGTAGAGAGTATACAAGACTAGAGGTAGAGTTAGAGTAGAGTAGAAAAAGTAAAGGTAGATGTGGAATATGAGGTTAAGTTGAGGTAAATACATAGTCCAAGGTAAATAAACAAACATGTTTTTTCGAACAAATCAATCAACCAGTCACAACATGAATAAGGTAGAATAGTAGAGTAGAGGGAGGCAGAAAACGAGCTAGAGTACAATAGACTAGAGTTAGTGTGGTGAACAGTAAAGGTCTTTGATGTTGGGGGCATATCTAGAATAGCGTGACGACTTGGGGTTGGGAATCTAAGGCTGAGCCCCTATGGCTGCTCTGTTCTTCAAACTTAGATCTGGGAGGTCGTCACGTGAGGACTGACCGAGTGCCATTATTCTGATGTTGATGCAAAGTCTGGTTGATGCAAAGTCTCATCCTGAGGGATGAGAAAGGTAGCATTTGCTTCTCGGACTTCATGACGGACATCACATATCGATTTGTCTGTCAGACAAACAGATAAAGGTCAAAGAAGGGACAGAATTTTATATTGTGTTGCGTCTTTGTATCGACCAATCTGACAATCATATCACATCATATAATTTCTTTTTATGATTTTTTGGTCTAGACGCTGAAAAGATACAGATGATATCAAGTTATTGATGAAAAGGGCAGTAGAGCGGTAGAGTAATGGTGGGATGGTAGAGGGAGGTGGAGTGCAGAAGAGATAGTGTGGCGTTAGTGTACAGTAGGTAGAGTTAGGGTGGGGTAGGTGTACAGTAGGCAGATTGAGGGCTGGATAGGTGTACAGTAGGCAGAGTTAGGATGGGGTAGGTGTACAGTAGGTAGTTAGGGTGGGGTAGGTGTACAGTAGGCAGATTGAGGGCTGGATAGGTGTACAGTAGGCAGAGTTAGGATGGGGTAGGTGTACAGTAGGTAGTTAGGGTGGGGTAGGTGTACAGTAGGCAGAGATAGGGCGGGGTAGGTGTACAGTAGGTAGAGTTAGGGCAGGGTAGGTGTACAGTAGGCAGAGTTAGGGCGGGGTAGGTGTACAGTAGGTAGAGTTAGGATGGGGGGGTAGACATAGGGTTGAGTAGAGGGAGGTATAGTAGACATAGGGTGGAGTAAAGGTAAGCAGGGAAGAGGTAGAGGTGGAGCAGAGTAAGTAGAGTAAGGGCAGGGAGAGTAAAGATGGTGGGGTAGAGGTAGGGTAGCGATAGAGTAGACGTAGAATACAGAAAAGTAAAGGTAGAGTAGAGAGGTAGAATGTGAAAGTGAAGTACCGAGGTAGAGGAGAGATTGAAGGAAGGTATAGTGGGAAGTAATGGAAGTATAGTGATGAAAAGTACAGGTACGTAGTTGTAGAGGTAAAGTGGGGTAGAGTAGAAGTACCGTAGAGCAGTTTCTTTCAACCACTGTGCCGTGGACATTTTTCAAATGCCACTTACAATACATAAATAATGGAAACAATCTATTGTGTTGCAAGATCCAAATTGCAGGGCTGCATTAATTCATCAGTTTCCAGCAGAACAGCGGCTGCGTGTTCATCAGAACAAGATCCATTTTTACACTGAAAGTCAGAACTATTAGTGCTGATGAAAGGTTCGACTCTTTTTTTGAGATTCGGTGCTTTGCATGTCAAATGTGTCACAATCAATATGAATTATGATAAATGCCTTGGCCTGTGCATCGTTAAAATGTAAAATAGTTTGACAGTTAATGTCCTAGTTGTGCAGTGGCCTCGGGCCTCTACAGTACCGGACCAGCTGTGTACTGGTCTGGTACTGGGATCAGTCCAGACCCACTGGGACCAGACCAGCTCCCTGTTCAGTTTTAGCCCTGGAGAAACATCTGTCTCAACACAAAGTCCTGCAGACTCGTGCGCTTTAAAAACAAAAGTTGGTGAACATTCTCTCTCTCTCTCTCTCTCTCTCTCTCTCTCTCTCTCTCTCTCTCTCTCTCTCTCTCTCGCAAACATTCCATCGCTGTTGGGTCTGACGTCGCGCTCGGGTCTTTAATTTCATCATTAATCCCTTTGAAGCAGCTTTGTTAATGTTCTTATAATCATTGGCTTATTAGGGCTACACATGTAGCTTACTGAAGGAAAGGTTTTTTTAGGTTTTTTTTTAAATGAGGTTTAGTGCTTGGGTAATTGATTTTTTTCAGTATAATAGCAGGATAGTACTTTGTAAGTTGGGGTATTTTGGGCGGCGTGGGGGGTTCTCATTCAATATCCAATAAGGCTCGAATTTTATAATGAAATCTTTAGTTAATAATAATAATAATATTATTATAATTATTATTATTATTATTATTATTATTATTATTATTATTATTATTTAATGAGACAAAATCCCACTGATCTTCATAGAATCATGAACACACATATACATACTAACTGTATCACATATACAGTTTAATAATAATAACTAATACTTTTCATGAGGAATTATCATAAAATGAACAATGGAAACATTTAAATATGTAATAAAAATATTAATCTCTGTGACATTAAATGCAATGAAACAATACAATACAATGAAGGTATTAGGGAATATAACAGATAGAGATAGAGATCATATAAACATTTATAAATGAGTCCCCATTGGGAAGATCTCCTTTGCTGTGGAGAACTAAGACACAAAATAAAGTATAAAAAATATAGAATTAATGTTTGTAAATAAATTTGCATTAAACATACAAATCAAAACATTAAATGGCGTTAAGGTTGATGGATGGATGGATGGATAGCTAAATAGATGATATCTAAGACCTCCCTCCTCTGGGATCAATACAATTCACCAGCTTTAAAACACAGCTGTGTATATCAAGGTGTATACACACAGTCTGGTTGATGTTTATAACACGCCAACATGGTTTTTCAAGGTTTTTTTTTTAAGGTTCTTCACACCAATAATTTACTGCCCGAAATCAAACCAAACACTTATTTCAGAATTTGGAGTCGAGTCTCAGTGACTCCCTTGTACTCCTTTAATCTTTGTAATAAATTAAATGCAGCATTTTATCCTTTATTCCTCCTCCTCCCCCATTAATTCCATTTCACACTGCTTTACCTTACAATGTCATTTTCTTTCTGGTTTCAGAAGTGTTCCAAATGTAATACATTTGAATTTAATTATGTAATATAAAACACCTATATTTTCCTTCAATTAATTAACTATTGTTAAGCAAAGAGCACATAGTATATATTCAAGAATTTGTGTGTGTGTGTGTGTGTGTGTGTGTGTGTGTGTGTGTGTGTGTGATACATCATCGATCAACACTGCAGGAACATGCTAATTTTTCCCCAATGTAGCTGTATTCAGCAGTGGAACATTAAAAATAAATGTCCTTCTAACCTGTGGTGTGATGTTTGGCAGCCATATCTGAGGATGCGCTTAACACTGAGACATGGAGACATCCATCTTCCTTTTACAGCAGATTTATTTCACTTATCGTGTCACCTGACAGCATAGGAATCTGAAGTCATAATAATGACAGTTAGAGTGTCATGCCGGGACGCGTCTTGAATTGTGACAATTTTGTGTTTGTGTGTGACTGTTTTGTCCGAAAAATTGAAAAAAAATTGTCAAATAACCGGCAATCCAAAATCTGATTTGCAGTCCTACAGTTTGAATTGCCAACATAAGTAAACAGCATACAATGGCCACTCACATATGCTCAAACACGTATTGTCATACATGTTAACTTGCTACGATACACATTATATGTTAAGACATTATATACACAAACTCATTAAAATGTTAACATGTGTTAGTATCAGTGTTGGGCTCATTACTCAAAAAATGTCATTTTCAGTGAATGTAAAAATCATCTTCTCATCTGATCTGCTTCCCGCAGATGTACCCAAGGACGTGCAGCGTTGAATTTGGTGCAATTTGGGTACGCGACACGTGGGATATTAACAAACAGCGGGGCAGGGCTTCAGGCCTCTGCGGCTGAGTCACAAAGAGTTTGTTGAAGAAGCAAAGCTTTCCCAGCGATGTAGTTATGAAGAGGTGCTGACGAGAAAAAGGATTTACACTCCACATGAACAGACGAAACCTGGACTCCACTGATCCTCCTGAAGTTCTAATATGCCTATATTGTCACATTTGGTGCTTCTTTCTCTTGCAAAAGTGTCCTTACATTTTGTTTAAACTGTCCCATTAAAATCTTGAAGTCTGAAATTTGGAACATGCACTGCTTCAGGGCTCTAGCACTGAGTCACAAATAGTGTCTGTGTGTGTGTGACTTTAACCGGCAGTTTCATCTTCCATTGTGGGAAGTGGACAGCAGTGTGTGTGACATCAGAATTGTGCCCAAAAAGAATCACAAAAGAATTGCAGAAAATAGCAACGTACAAACCCTTATTTCAATGAAGTTGGGAGAAGTTGAAAAAATCCTTTTCAACCTATATTCAATTTAATACACTACAAAGACAAGATATTTAATGTTCAAATTGATAAAATTTGTTTTTTTGCAAATATTCACTCATTTTGAATTTGATGCCTGCAACACGTTCCAAAAAAGTTGTGACAGGGGCAACAAAAGACTGGGAAAGTCGAGGAATGCTCAAAAAACACCTGTTTGGAACATTCCACAGGTGAACAGGTTAATTGGAAACAGGTGAGTGTCATGATTGGGTATAAAAGAAGCATCCAGCTTAGTCGTTCAAGCAAGGATGGAGCGAGGTTCATTACTTTGAACAACTCCGTGAGCAAATAGTCTAACAGTTTAAGAACATCGTTTCTCAACGTACAATTGCAAAGAATTTAGGGATTTCATCATCTACAGTCCATAATGTCAAAATATTCACAAAAAACTGGAGAAATCTCTGCACGTAAGCGGTAAGGCTGAAAACCAACATTGAATTCCTGTGACCTTCGATCCTTCAGGTGGCACTGTATTAAAAACCGTCATCATGTAAAGGATATTACCACGTGGACTCAGGAACACTTGGGAAAACCATTGTCAGTTAACACAGTTCATCGCTACATAATAAGTTGAAAAAAAAAACCTTTCTTGAAGGAAAATATTATTTTTCCAGATTTTTGTTCCTTTGTGTTTTTTTTGATCCCTCAACATATTTTAAAAACCGAGTTTGATTTATAAATAGTAGAAAAATGTATAACGGTGGAGTTAAATATTCCGTTAGATGACATGGGGAAACGCAGTTCACTTACCAAGAAGCTGAATAGCGGCGCTGAACAAGGCCGATCGATCATTTCCTTTTAAACGACTGTCCAGGTGAAGGTCATTCATCCATATCCCATGTGCTGTGAAGTCAGAATGTGAAACCGTTTTGATAGAGTTCAACCTTTAAATCGTACTACTTTTACACACACACAGAGACCTTGTTGTGGAGGTGCCATGTACCAACATGTATCATCGAGTAAGAACTGCTAACGTCACTGACCTCACTTCCGTAAACAAGACGAGGAATGGGTTTCACTTGTCTGTGAAACTTTCATTTCCCTGTGCTATGGAGAAGCGGGTGGCCAGATCTAACCAGTGCGATAGATCCAAGTCAGTTTAAGCAGCGCGTACTGGACTTAATTTTCCGCAATGATAGTCAGTTCTCCGACAGCGACGCTAAATCTGATATTTACCCGGACTTGGAGAACATTTCAAACAGCAGGGTTTCAACCTGAATGAGACGATAAAATGGAATATTTTTAAGAACTACCGGAGTAGACCAACGATATGCCCGTTGTTGTTACAACGGAAGAAGTTGATGATGTGGTGAAGTCCGTTGAGGTCAGATTTTCCGAGACTCATAATAATAGACTCTACATGTATGTGACAAATAATCTCTTGAACTTGAACTTACATTTTGTTGTGTTGTCTGTACTTATAAACTCCGAAATAATTCCACTTTTGTAAAACAAGTATAATTTTACTGGTAAATAAAAACTTTTTTAAAAACAAAAATTGCTGTGTGTTGTTGTCGCTGTTCAATGCTGTTCGTGATTGGCCCATTCAGCATTATGTTAAGTAGCCATGAGGCTTTATTTGTCTGGCAACCCCATTCGCATTCTGGGAGCTAGCTGAATGAAGCCAAGTGTGGGTAAAACTTTAGAGGCAATTATCTCAGAATCACAGTTTGCGACACCCTTGTCATTAACTCAAAGCTTTAAAAATATTTGCTTGATTTGCACATTGACACCTTGTTTGGAAGCGCTGATTCTCCACTTATAAATCATGTGGGGGAAAAAAAAGTCGAAAGCTGCCAAATGACCCTGAAGTATACTGTGGGTAACATATCAACAACACCCAGAAACGCCGCCAACTTCCCTGAGCCCAAGCTCATCTGAGATGGACTGACGCAGAGTGGAAAAGTGTGCTGTGGTCTGACGAGTCCACATTTCAAATTGTTTTGGAAGTCATGGACGTCGTGTCCTCCGGGCCAAAGAGGAAAAGGACCATCCAGATTGTTATCAGCGCAAAGTTCAAAAGCCATCATCTGTGATGGTAACTTGCACATCTGTGAAGGCACCATTAATGCTGAAAGGTACATACAGGTTTTGGAGCAACATATGCTGCCATCCAAGCAATGTATTTTTCACTGACATCCCTGCTTATTTCAGCAAGACAATTCCAAGCCACATTCTGCATGTGTTACAACAGCGTGGCTTTTTCGTAAAAGAGTGCGGGTACTAGACTAGCCTGCCTGCAGTCCAGACCTGTCTCCCATTGAAAATGTGTGGCGCATTATGAAGCGCAAAATACCACAACGGAGACCCAGAACTGTTGAGCAATTGAAGTCGTACATCAAGCAAGAATGGAAAAGAATTCCGCCTACAAGTTTCAACAATTAGTGTCCTCAGTTCCCAAACGCTTATTGAGTGTTGTTAAAAGGAATGGTGATGTAACACAGTGGTAAACATGCCCCTGTCCCAGCTTTTTTGGAACGTGTTGCAGGCATGAAATTCAAAATGTGTGAATATTTGCAAAAAAACGTTTATCAGTTTGAACATTAAATATCTTGTCTTTGTAGTGTATTCAATTGAATATAGGTTAAATGATTTGCAAATCATTGTGTTCTGGTTTTATTTACAATTTACACAACGTCCCAACTAAATTTAAATTGGGGTTTGTAGAATACAACTAATACCTATAGAGTATATGGATACAAAGAACGTATACTCAAAACATAAAAAGCAAAACATCACCACACATTCACACAAAAAACACAACATACAAGCATAAAACAGATCTGATAACACAAACACAGAGATAAGACATCACACGTAAGTAGATGTATAGAAAGCCCCCCCGCCAAAAAATACACATTATACACACATCTGCTCCTGTAAGTACACAGAGATGAAAGATTAAAAGATAAAATCCAAAATGGATTCCTGCCTCTTGCTCGATGTGGATCACAGATTAGCCTGGCAGCCACTGTGCAATGTAATATTTAATTATTATGATATCTCCACAAATATAATATAATTATAGTAAAATTGGAGGTGAAGAGAAGGCTAAGCCAGTGATGGATAGATGTGTTTCAATTTTGAGAACTGCTTAAAAAAAAAGTATATATATGTTTATGTATATAGTGTGTGTATATGTATATGTATATATATGTACATATATGTACATATATATGTAGAAGTGTATATATATATGTGACCCACCGCAGCAATACCCACTATCTCACGCATTTCTAAAATCGCCAGGAGCAGCCAAATAAGTTGAAAAAAACATTGGTGAAGGAAAATTCGATTTTTCCAGATTCGTGCTCCTTTGTGTTTTTTTTTATCTCAATGTATTTTCGTAATTTCGAATCAAACCTAGTTTGATTCGTAAATAGTAAAAAAAATTTAAATGCTGGATTTAAATATTCCTGTTAGATTACAATGGGGTAACACAGTTCACTTACCGAGACACTGAACAGCGCTGAACAACGCCAATCGATCGTTTCCTTTAAAGCGACAGTACAGGTGAAGATCATTCCGCCATTTCCATGTGATATGAAGTCACAATGTGAAACCGTTTTGATAGAGTTCAACCTTTAAATGGTACTACTTTTATACACACACACACACACACAGACATCATTGTGGAGGGGGCATGTACCAAAGTGTACCATCGCAAAGGAAATCCTGATGTTATCTGGTTTCACTCATAACTGAAAACTTTCGTCTTCGTGTTGTTATGGATTACGAGAAGCGGTGGAGTGAGATCTACGGTGGACCTTAATCAGACCAGTGCAATCAATCCAGATTGCAATCAATCCTGATTCTTCACTTTCAAATGATGCAAAAAAAAAAAAAAAATGTGAAAACCGCCAAATGACCCTTGAAACTTGAAAATCTTGTGCATTACTACTTTATAATCTGCCAATCTACCAACCTCAACGGACTTCATTACGTCATCAACTTCTTCTGTTGGAACAACAACTGGCATATCGGCGGTCTCCTAAGATGGTTCTTGGAAATATTCAGTTTCATCATCACATTCAGGTTGAAATCCACTGTTTGAAATGTTCTCTAAGTCCGTGATAATATCAGATTCAGCGTCGCTGTCGTTCTCAGCATCGCTGTCAGAGAATTGACTCATCGTGGAAAATTAAATCCAGTATGCGCTGCTTACACTGACTTGGATCATTCGCACTGGTCAGATAAAGGTCCACAATAAGATTTTCCTCCACCTGCTTCTCGTAATCCATAACAACACGGAGACAAAAGTTTTCCGGATGAAGTCAGGATTTCATCTTCGATGGTACACGTTGGTACACGCCCCCTCCATAATCATGTCTCTGCGTGTGTGTGTGTGTGTAAAAGTAGTATGATTTAAAGGTTGAACTCTTATCAAAACGGCTTTACATTAGAGTACGCAGTGGGTCATGTGACCCACAGCGTATTTTAGGGTCATTTGGCGGCTTTTGAGGTTTCATTTTTTTTGCATCATTTGAAAGTGAAGAATCAGAGCTTCCAAACAAGGCATCACTTGTGCAAATCAAGCAAATATTTTTAAAGCTATGACTTGTTAATGACAAGGGTGTGGCAAACCGTGTTTCTGAGATAATCACCTCCAAAGTTTTACCCACACCAGGTTCATTCAGCCACCTCCCAAAATGCAAATGGGGTTGGCGGATAAACAAAGCCTCATGGCTAATTAACATACTGCTGAATGGGCCAATCACGAACAGCACAACAACACACAACTAATTTTGTTTAAAAAAAAAAAAGCTTTTATTTAACAGTAAGAATATACATGTTTTATAAAATTGGAATTATTTTGGAGTTTAAAAGTACGGACAACACAACAAAATGCAGAGTCTATCAATATTATGAGTCTCAAAAAATCTGATTTCTGAAAATCTGTCACCAACCTCAACTGACTTCATCACGTCATCCTTCTTCCGTTGTAACAACAATCGTCGGTCTCCTCTGGTGGTTCTTGAAAATATTCTGTTTTATCGCCACATTGAGATTCAGCGTCGCTGTCCTTTTCTGCATCGCTGTCAGAGAACTGACTATCATCGTGAAAAATTAAGTCCAGTACACGCTGCTAACACTGCCTTGGATCCATCGCACTGGTCAGATTAAGGTCCGAAAAATGATTTAGAACTTCCGCAACCCGCATCTCATAATCCATAACGATACGGATACGGTTTTCACAGACAAGTTAGACCGAAACACCCCCGTGCTGCGCTTTAACCGTCTGTTTACGGAAGTGACGTAGGTGCGTGACGTAAAGGGTTTTTCTTCTTTGCGGTTTCACAACAATGGCTCCATGTGTGTAAAAGTAGTACGATTTAAAGGTTGAATTCTATTGAAACGGTTTCACATTGTGACTTTACATCACATGGAATATGGATGAATGATCTTCACATGGAGGGTCACTATAAAGGAAACGATCGATCGGCGTTGTTCAGT
Source organism: Zeus faber (assembly GCF_960531495.2). Taxonomy (NCBI): domain Eukaryota; kingdom Metazoa; phylum Chordata; class Actinopteri; order Zeiformes; family Zeidae; genus Zeus; species Zeus faber. The sequence goes on along the minus strand of NC_137206.1, from coordinate 23,029,927 downwards.
GTTGTTCTGCGCCTCGGTAAGTGAACTGTGTTTCCCCATGTAATCTAATGGGAATATTTAACTCCACTGTTCAACATTTTTCTACTATTTATAAATCAAACTTGGTTTTGAAAATATGTTGAGAGATAAAAAAAACACAAAGGAACACGAATCTGGAAAAATATCATTTTCCTTCAAGAAAGGTTTTTTCAACTTATTTGGCTGCTCCTGGCGATTTTAGAAATGCATGTGTGTGTGTGTGTGTGTGTGTGTGTGTGTGTCTATATACAGTATATATATGTATACTGTATATGTGTATGTATGTATGTATGTATGTATGTATGTGTGTGTGTATATATATATATATGTGATGGTTAGGGTAACCGTAACTACCCTAAAAATATACTGTATAAATAATATAATATCAAAAAATTATTTTATAATATTACATTAAAATAAATAATATAAATACATTTCAATAAAAAATTCAAATAATAAAATAAGGATAAAATATAATAATAAGAATAGAAAGAAATTCTGTAAAACAATCATAGTTTGCAGTAATTTTTATATTGTTATATTGTTGTCATTGTTATATTTTTATATTTATATTGTAATTTTTTTCCATAATGGTAATGGGTTTTTCTTTGAAATAATCCATGAAGAGCATGTGGATAAAGCAGCCTGTAGTAAAGTAAAGTAGTAAACTAAGCAAAATTCTTTATTACCAAGTCTGCCGTTTCTTTAGGAAATTATGAAACTGAAAAATCTCCAATAGGAAACGATAAAGAATCACGAGGCCACACACGGCTGCGTTTCAAGAATTACACAGCGTTTTGTGACCCAAAAAGACACAGGATGGAGTGACAATGACAGAATGAGGTGAAAAAAAGGAGGAAAACAAAACCTTAGATCACAGCGAAAAAGGAGAAGAAGAAGACTTCATGCTCCATAGTTTAGTGATTGTTAATTGTACACAGACGTATCTTTATTTTTCTTGCTTTTTGGGTATTTTTTTCATTTCATTTTTTTTCATATTTTTATTCATTCAAATTATCTATCTATTTTGAAAGGACAAAATGTGTATCCAGAGCCCAGACCAGTTAAGAACAGTTTAAACAACAATAACAACACAACAACCCTGACCTGACCTACTGTAGTTGAATGTTTTCTTTATTTTTCTTTATTTGAACAATAACAAGGATATTTGATGAATGACCGGTGATGCAAAAACATGAGTAGTTACAAACCATGACCAGATTATTAAACGATATCAAGGCAGGGTCCACGTGGACGTTCCCTGGCATGCTGAGCACTCACGTTGATCTGGTTTGCGCTTCGCCTATCTCTCCCAGTGCCAAAACTCTTACTCAGTACATACAGTGGCAATAGTGGCGCCGTCCCCCTGCGGTCGCCTGCGCTGGCACTCCGGTCGACTTTTGCACATTTTAGTATTTTTTCCCGTTTTTCGACAGTTACCTCATACGACTGCGATGCACTCATAGATATAAAAATGTCCCTAAACTAACAACTTTGGGACTTTTTATCTATGGAAGCAGAGTGGCTGGCTGAAATCCTACGTGGGAACACTCTCATCAACAACAACAAAAATGAAGCCGCTGTTCCACGAGCGGCCCCACGGAGGAAGCACCGAGGTAAACGAGGCGGCATTCGGGTCAGAATGAGGACGCAACCTTACCGTCCACCTCTGCCAAGCATCCTTTTGCCAACGTCCAGTCCCTGGAGAACAAGATGGATGAACTTCGAGCGAGGATTCAATTCAAACGAGACACATGGAACTGTTGCGTCCTTTGTCTGACAGAAACATGGTTGAACCCACTGGTGCCGGATGAAGCCATCCGTCCAGCCGAGTCCTTCTCCGTGTTCCGCGGTGACAGAACGGGGGAGTCGGAGAAAACCAAAGGTGGAGGCGTCTGCCTAAAGGTGAACAACCGCTGGTGTAACCCCAACAACACCAAGTTTCTCTCCCACTCCTGCTCGCCGAACCTGGAACAGCTAGAACCAGACCATCAAATGCCGTCCATTTTATCTCCCCCGGGAATTTCGCACGGTGATCATCACAGCCGCGTAAATCCCACCGCAAGCGCACACCGACACAGCACTGTCGGTCCTGTACGACGTGCTGTGCGGATTTCAAAACAAACATCCCGACGCGGCTGTTGTTGTGACTGGGGACTTTAACAGGGCCAACCTTAAAAAAGTTCTGCCTAATTTCCACCAACACATCACGTGTGCCACCAGGGGAGATAGAACTTTGGACCATTGTTACACACCTTACAAGAATGGATACAAGACTGTCTCGCTCCCTGCTTTCGGGAAATCTGACCACGCCACAATGTCGCTGGTTCCGGTTTACAGGCCTCTGACCGCGCGAGAATTGGTGGTGATGAGAGAAGTGAAGCGGTGGACGGATCAATCACAGGCTGCGCTTCAGGACGCTCTGACTGACGTAGACTGGGACATGTTCCTATCAAGTTCAAGTGATGTCAGCGAGTTGACGGAGGTGGCAGTGAGCTTTGTAGCTGCGCTAGCAGACAACATCGTTCCCACGGTGAAAGTTCAGATTTCCAAACCAGAAATCAGAATCAGAATCAGAAATACTTGAATAATCCCAGGGGGAAATTACTTTTGATACAGCTCCAAACCGAAACCGTGGGTTGATAAATCCATCCGCTGCAGTCTGAATGCTCGCACGGCCGCTTGCAACGACGGTCTTGTATCCGGAAATATGGACAATTACAAAGCGGCGTCATACAATCTGCGGAGGGCGGAGAGGGATGCTGAATGGGCGTACAGAGAGACCGTGGAGCTACAGATGGAGCGGGGGGACACAAGACGCTTGTGGGAGGGGTTGCGGACAATGACAAACTACAAGAGCAGCTCCTCCCCAGCCACAAGTGTGGACGCCTCCCTAGACATTGAACTGAACTCCTTTTATGCGCGGTTCGAGTCTGGCGACAGCACCGCTAGCTCGCCGGCTAATTGGAGTTACACCGCTGGGGATGAGCGCGCACTCTCAGTGTCCGTGCACGAGGTCAGGAGGGCACTGATGCGGGTGAACACCAGGAAAGCGGGCCTAGATGGCATATCTGGGCGAGTACTGAAGACCTGAGCTAACAAGCTAGCTTCGGTGTTCACCACAATATTCAACATCTCCCTGGCTGAATCAGCAGTCCCGTCCTGCTTCAAAAGGTCCACCGTCGTTCCTGTCCCGAAGATCGCCTCTCCTGCCTGCCTGAATGACTACCGTCCGGTGGCCCTCACCTCGGTGGTCATGAAGTGTTTCAAGAGGCTGATCAAGGATTATATCTGCGCCTCCCTCCCCCGCACCTTGGACAGTTGCAGTTTGCGTACCAGCAGAACAGATCCACGGATGACGTGGTCTCCCAGGTACTGCACACCACGTTCATGCATCTAGATGGCCAGAAGGGGGCCTATGTGAGAATGCTGTTCATCGATTACAGTTCAGCTTTCAACACCATAGTCCCCACCAGACTGCCTGTCAAGCTAAAGGAGCTTGGACTGAATGCTCCGCTGTGTGCCTGGACCCTGGACTTCCTCACAGCCCGCCCCCAGGTGGTCAGGGTGGGGAAGCACATGTCAAGCTCCCTCACCCTGAATACAGGATCCAATCAGGGTTGCGTCCTCAGCCCCCTACTGTACTCCCTGTACACACATGACTGTGTGGCCAGGTCCAGATCCAACGCCATCATCAAGTTTGCTGACGACACCGTTGTCATGGGCCTGATCACCGACTGCGATGAGAAGGCCTACCGCAAGGAGGTGGCTGACCTGTCACTCTGGTGCCAGGACAACAGCCTCCACCTGAACGTCAGCAAAACTAAGGAGCTGATTGTGGACTTTAGGCGAGGATTACAACAGAGGACTCACACGCCCTTGGTGATTAATGGGACTTCTGTTGACAGGGTGAGCACCTTCAAGTACCTGGGAGTCCACATCACAGAGGACTTAATATGGACTTTACAAACAGACACTCTGGTGAGAAAGGCAAGGCAGCGTCTTTACCACCTCAGGCAGCTGAGGAAATTCCGGGTCTCGTGAGGTTCCTCAAGTCCTTCTACTGTGGAGCAGTGGAGAGCATCCTGACAGGCAACATCACTGCCTGGTTTGGGAACTGTACTGCTCAGGACAGGCGGGCCCTGCAGAGAGTGGTGCATTCAGCTGAACGGACCACTGGAACTACCCTCCGCCCCTTGCAGGACTTATACACCAGAAGGTGTAGTAGCAGAGCCCGCAGGATTATGAAGGAACCTCATCACCCCAACAAAGGACTGTTCCAGCTACTGCGGTCAGGCAAGCGACTCCCCAGTCCCACAGAGAGAACAGAGAGACTGAGACAGAGTTTCTTCCCTCAAGCCATAAGAACTGTCAATGCTGACCTCACCAGGGGTCCTCACTGAGCCACACACATAGGCTCCACTACCTTACTGTACTATATGTAGCATACTGTACCGCATACTGTGTCACTGTTCAAGGTTGTTTGTGATGCCGTATTGCTGCGCCGTACTGTTGTATACTGTGCTGTATTATCCCAATCACTACCTCACTTTATTCACATGCCACTTTAATGCACATATATGTGTATACATAATTGCCTATTCCATATACGCATGTTCCCTTTATCTATTCCATTTTATTTCATTTTATTTCATTGTATTTTATTTTATTCTATATATTTTTATTTTTAAGTATTTGACTTACTGAATTACGTTTTTTGGAATCAGTTAGTTGGTCTATTAGAAAGACATTTTTCCTTGGACATATTGTGTGTTATCACCGGGTGCGTTGCATTACATTTCACTGCATATATATGTATGAAAGTATGTATATGTATGTGATGAATAAACCTCTTGAATCTTGAATCTTGAATACACCACACAATAATCCTAGGGCTGGCGGGACATGTGGGGTGCAAGCTATGTGGGTGGGGATGTGGCGGGATCTGGGGGGCTGGAGGTGTGTGAGTGATTCAGGTTCGACTTGCTTGGAGGACTTACACCCCATCACCTTGCAATTTTAACTGCAATTGCCAACAGCACACACTGGGCACTGGGGTTTTCCGGGGTGGCGGGTCACTGGTGGGTTGGTGACCCAGCCAGCTGTGCCCCCTGCCGGCTGGGTTCGAGTCCTGGCGGCTTGCGCCTGGTGCTTTCTGGTGTGCTGCAACCTGGCAGAGCTGAAGAGAGAGGGGGTGGGTGTCGGCCTTTGCTCCTGCTGCGTGAATCTCTGCGACGATGCCCCGGGTGCCAGGGGTGATGGAGGGCCCATTTCTCTGGCGGCCTGCTGGTGTCAGCGAGGTGAGGGGGACAAACATCTGGGTGCCCTGCGCTCACCACTCTGCTTATGTGGATGGGCGCACAGGGTCGCAGCCGGGTTGGCGTCTGGTCCACTGCAGTGGGGCAGGCCTCGCTCTTGCGCGGGGCGCGGGTGGGCATGGGGGGGCTCATTGCATTGGTTATGCTCCCTGGGGCTGGGCGTGGGTGTTTCTCCGTGTGCTTCCAGCTTCTCTGGGGGCCCTGGGAGTCTTCTGGGGCTGTGAGGCAGGGTGCTCCGGGCTTTCCTGTAGCCATGGGGTGTTTATGCGGCTGCGAGACTTGAGGTTAGCTTCGGGGCCCTTTCCGCTGCTTGGAGGCGCACGACATAATACAGACCTTATACACCGGAACCAATCGGGATAAGACCTGTACACTCACCAAGGACACCTCACACACACACACACACACACACACACACACACACACATACATACATACATACAGGCAGTCTCATCACAGGCGTGCTCACGCCACTGGCACCTGCTTTGAACGCACCCCAGCACCCTCCTGGTTACATCCCTCTCCTTTCCTCCCTCATTTACTGGCATAACTATGACAGGAAGAGGCCACGTTCCCACTTTTTTCGATACATGTTGTCGTCCGATGTTTATGTATTTACATGTTGTTTGGTTCTATGTTTAATTGTTTCACCGTGGTGATTCTCCCCTGTTGGAGTGGTGATTTGTTGCTTGTAGACCAAAACATTGTTAAAATAGTTCTCCAAAGGTGTTGGTTCTGTAAAACCAAAAACTGTGCTCTTGTCATCCTACAGGCCGTCCACAGGACAGCGTTTTTGCAGCAGTTCTTGATGATTAAAAAATTAATAAAGAGTTGCATTGCAGGTTGAGAAGTTCAAACTCCACTTGCAAACTTACTCTGTCCTAGATGCAATGGCATACAAATACTCTGTGTTGTATGCCTAGCATGCTGACAGCACAGGTTTAAAAAAAATAAAATAAAAGCCCCAGCCCAATGCAGACAGGAGAAGCAGTTAAAAGCAGATATTGCTCCAGCCAGTTTGGATCCGTGACTTTCCTTGTCGCCAAGCGTTGACCTACAAGCTAGGATCGAGTTCCGTTTGCTTTCATAATCCCCTCGGCTTCGCAACACTCCTCCCAAGCTGCTCCTCCATTGTATTCCTCTGTTTGGAGTAATGTTGTTTTTGGACTTGTTTTCCCTTTGTTTTAACATAGCATTGTAGGCGCTTTCAGCGGTGGACAGGGATCAGCATGGGTACTCTGACCGGTCTGCGGCTTCTGGGCTCGACTCCACAAGACCTGTCATTTTGGAAATGCTCTGACTCAGTCGTCTTGCCATCACAATTTGGCCCTTATCAAAGTGGCTCAGATCCTTACGCTTGCCAGGTTTTCCTGCTTCCAACACATCAACTTCATGAATTTACTTTTCACTTGCTGCCTAATATATCCCACCCCTTGACAGGTGCCATTGTAATGAAATTACAGTGTTATTCACTTCACCTGTCAGTGGTTTTAATGTAGTGGCTGAACGGTGTATATACATATACATTACAACATACAACATATACATTTTGTTTTCACTGATTTGTGTAGATGCAAGGAAAGCTTTGCTTTTCAAGCCAGAGCACAGCCTTGGCTGTGTAAGCCAAGGTCCATGTATCCAAACTGCACTATCTCACTACTGAAACTGAAACTTTATCAGCAGGATATTGTTGTTGTGATGGTTTACCCAAAGTGAGTGTTGGTGAAATATGTCAATCCACTTTGTTGTAGGTGAACAGTCACTCCGCCTTCATCATCATCGGCAGCAGAAACATCGTCGTTATCGTCAATAGCATCATCATCTTCATACTCCGGATGTGGAATATTGCATTGCTGGCACAGGTTGAGCAGAATGGCACAGACGGTGATTATCCTGTTTGCTTTCTCTGGAGTTAGCCAGATTTCCTCATGCAGCACAAGAAAACCAAGTTTCATCTGCCCAATGCTCCTTCCACAACACTGCAAGTTTTTTGTGGGTGATAAAACATAACCTCTTGAGTAAGAATGTGAATACATACTGTGAAAACAGACTTTTTTTTTTTCCAATATGTAACATTTTTTTAAATACTTTACACTTTATCCTACGTGGTTATTCATAGTCAAGATAGTCACCGTCCCCCACCAAGTGGCATCCAGCTGGGACCTGATGCCTCTCAAAGAGCAGCCTCAGGCCTTAGCCTCTCCTGTGGATCGAGGACTCATGTGTTACGCCTGGCCACTTGGCGAAAAAGTATAGTGCCAATACTGTAGTTGGCATCAAAAACAACCTATGTGTTGATGGTATGAATCTTTTTTCCTTTGACAAATGTGTGTTCATCTTGTAATGGTGCAATTGTTCAGACATGTGTCCCGTCTATAGGACCGACTACACCGAGTAGTCCAGCTATGGCCATGAAGAAAGCTTGGTTTCTTTGTAGTTGGCAAACATCAAGAGGAAACCGTACGCATTGTCGGACGATGTTGGGTGTGGAGAAGGCCTTTTTTGCTGATTATTCTACTGACAGATGACTGAGAGATACTGAGTTCTTCTGCGCTAAAATGTTGCATTCTCCCTGTGCCCAAGTAGCGTAGAGTTGTCAACCTCGATCTCCGGTTTTATTGGCTTGTTTCTGTTTGTTGGTGAAGTGACTGCATCACTGACTAGCTCCACTATTATCATAATACCCTCGCGATAATGGCCATACCTTTTTAAAAGCTCAGTGTTATTAAATGCCTCTAAAATGTTGACGCAACGTTGACGTCAGCAGCTGCCGTTTCCAGATTGTTTGTGATTTGGTCTTAGTGATTTAGGAGTCATCTTGACTACCCCTAACTTTTCACACATTTAGGAGCTGGTTTAAAGCTAAAAGCAATTTGTCAAATACTCTTAGAAAATTCAGCAGTCCTAAAATTAGGACTGACACGGCCATTATTTTTAAAAGTTTCTCTGTTGATGTAATTAGGGTGAGGGAGTGAATCGAGAGTCAAGACTCTCGAATTGAATATCTGTGTCTGTTACCGAGTGAAGTCGCCAAAGAAAGAAACAGAAAGCTTCTGGGTCATTTAAATGATTTGTTGGCTACCAATAAATCATTTTGCGAATCTTGCATCTCCATTGTAAATGTAAGTACACAACTACTATTGGCCAAAAATATGATTAAGCACGGTCTGTCCCTGTGTGTCTGTCTCAATCTATCTATCTATCTATCTATCTATCTATCTATCTATCTGTCTATCTATCTATCTATCTATCTATCTATCTATCTATCTGTCTATCTGTCTATCTATCTATCTATCTATCTATCTATCTATCTATCTATCTATCTATCTATTTGTGTCAGTATTCATCATATGTAAATCATTGTGATTATAATCTGGAATGACAGACAGATCAACAGATCGGACAGTGGAATCAGACGCTCGGCCTCATTACAGTTTAAGGTGTTAAACTGTCACCCCAAAACACATCGATCACCCCTTTAAACACTTCCGTTACCCCAAATACATAAAACAGCGTGGCTTGTGGCCTCGGGGCCCGTCTGCCGAGTTGGGCTCCTGGAAATGTGAATTTTGGATCTGGGATTTGGGAAAACTGGGTGGATTCAACGGGAGCATATTATGAAATGTGCCCTGAATAGCGACATACCACATGAATCAGACAGGTGTGTGTGTGTGTGTGTGTGTCTGTCTGTCTGTCTGTCTGTCTGTGTGTGTGTGTGTGTGTTTGTGTGTGTGTGTGTGTGTGTGTGTGTGTGTGTGTGTGTGTGTGTGTGTGTGTGTGTGTGTGTGTGTGTGTGTGTGTGTGTGTGTGTGTGTGTGTGTGTGTGTGTATTCCTCTGGGAGGAAAGATGGCTTTCATGGAAGGTTTACAGGAAGAAATGAAGTCATAGCGCTAGCAGATTAGCTCATTAGCATACTTGCACACTGGCATAACGGTTGAAAAGCTGCTGAAATTCTATGCAGAAAATGCTGTGTGTGTGTGTGTGTGTGTGTGTGTGTGTGTGTGTGTGTGTGTGTGTGTGCGCGTGTGTGTGTGTGTGTGTGTGTGTGTGTGTGTGTGTGTGTGTGTGTGTGTGTGTGTGTGTGTGTGTGTGTGTGTGTGTGTGTGTGTGTGTGTGTGTGTGTGTGTGTGTGTGTTACTGTGTATGAACCAATGACTGGAAAGAAAAATAAATGGATGCAGCGTCTGTGACCGTGACCGTTTCTGAAGAGACTATTTGAGTCTGGTTCTGCATTGCCATCATCCTGGGAGGAAACAGGAGCCGGAACTTCCTCATTGGGGCAGCGGGGCGGAGTCTGAGGAAGGAAAGAAGAAACAAACAAGGGCTGTCTTGCTTGAATGCAATTGTGAGATCTGTCAATCAAGGAAATATAACCATCTTTTAGCCTTAATATCCTCTTTGTGGAATGCTCATTTCCAAAATCACAACCAGAAAGCCATTAACCATTCAGTCTTAGCTTTTGAGACCTCAAAGTTTTGACTTGACTTGTATTTCTAGCGAGGAATGTATTTTTTCCGTTAACTTCCACTGTGTCGGAGGGTTTTTCTGTAGCAGTGCCTAGTGACCATTTGCTGAACTGCAGCTTAACTGCACTTCCGCATTGACTTTCAACATTCGGCCTTAATGGTTGCAGCTTGGTATGGACCTACACAAGTTGGGCTAGTTATAGGCTTTAATCTCTTAAGATTACATCTCTTTCAAGGGCTTCTCGTGCATAACTTTGCGGTAAATGAATGGCTTGGGAATGTCCAATTATAGAGAGTGAAAAGGAAAAAACGAGGAAACGTACGGATAGGTACGAATGCAACCGCCGGGCTCTCGCCTTGCCTCTCTCATCAGGTCTGGCAAAAAAAAAATCTGATCTCATAGGAAGTCACATACAATGATGCCACCATATTGATTTTAATTAGCCCATTACTGAGCCTGGAGGTCCCATAAAAACAGATAAGCTAAAGACCTGCAAATCATTACGCAACTGGCGGCCTCATGCATTTATTTTGCCGTTGATTAAAGTTGCTTCGATTTATGTTAAGCAATGCTGTGATTCAAATGCAAAACCTATTGGCTTTGACGGAGCAGGAGAGAGAGATGGAGAGAGAGAGGATGGGAGGGGGAGAGAGATGGGAAAACAGATATAGGCTGTAAATACAAAAAGGTGGTAAAAGGGAAAGGGGTGTGCAGGGGAGGGGGAGGGTGGAAGGGGAGGCGAAAATAACAAAATACCAGCTGAGAAGAGGGGGAAATAGTGAGTAGCAGAGTGGAAAGGTGAGGACGTGAAGCTTGAACAGAGTCGAGCGACCTGCCAGGCTTTGAGGAACCTTTTTTTTTGGGGGGGGGGGTCTCCATGGGGGGATTAACAGCGTTTTGGTGCTTTCTCTCTTTTTTTCCCCGTTTCTCACTCGCTTTCATTCTCCTTCCTCATTCATGTGTTCTGTCGCATGCATCCAAATGTGGGTGTCTATGTAGGCGCCTGAGCCTTGAGGTGGAATCCAAGGGCTGAGGCTGCGACTAGAATGGCAGGAGTGGAAAGGCAGGATGGAAGGAAGGAAGGAAGGAAGAAATGGGAAAGGTGGAGTCAGAGTGATGGAAGGGTAAGAGTGAGAGAGAAGAAGAAAAACCTCCGCCCGAGTGAAGACGAGAGCAGGGTAACAGACACGGTCTAGGGCAGAGCTAATTAGTGCCAACAAGCGAAGTCACATCAAACAGGTATCATGCAAACTGCAGGGGGCACCGCGCAATGCCGCCTAGGACGCCAGATTACTTTTGAAAGAAAACACACAAATAAAACATTGCCAGGCTTAAAGAGGGAGACCTCGCTGAGATAACCGCCTGGGTAAATTATTAGCAAAGGGAATAGGAAGCTTCTGTTTCGGTGCTAATCCCCCCCAGAAAAAGGCGACGGCTCTGGGTAATAGCGACGGTGGCAGCGTTTACGGGAGTTGCCTCTTACAAAGACTCCATTCATCAAACTTTCCAGTTCCAGTGTATGAATCAGCAGCTGACAGCCCCCTTTTTTGAAAAATCCTCAGCCTTACTCTGGCATGGTTATTATAGCGTTTTAGGCTCAAACAAGCCCCTCAATCTAATGGCTTCTCGGCAATGGGTGATTGCTTTGATTTTAATTGGGATGTTCCAAGGGTGCCGCCGCTAATCCAGCTGTCTCCACAACATGCTACTACTAGAGGAGAGGTGCCCCCCCCCCACACACACCGGAGACTGTCATCAAGTGGGGTGGCACAGATTCCTTTATTGGGGTTGAGTGATGGATGGTTCAAATGTTTGTGTGTGTCAGTTTGATCGTTTGGCCCAGCACCCCTCGCTGGGTGTTATACTCCCCTGGCCCAGTGTTGAATAATTTGGAAGGTGAAGTACGGCACTCCAAAGATGGCCAAAAGAGCCTGCGACAAAGAGTCTGGGATAATATTCATTGTTGCCAAAGATGTAGTCATAGAGGCCGTTTCAATAACAGACCCAAAAATGTTACTCAGGATGCAGTGGAGCAAGGGTAAAAATTACTTCCGTGAAAAATAAAAGTAGTGGCGAAATATCCCTTTTTGTGAGGAAACCAAGCTCAATTGGACCATCCTGGACTGGACAATAGGTTTCGTTTGAGCATTTCTGCATCATAAAGTCATGGTGTCCCATGTTCACTCAGCAGTAAATACCAGGACTTTATTTGACACCACCATTTGGTCAATTACGAAACTTAATGCAAATCTATGTAGCCCAGCAATTTTAAACCTGTGGGCTGGGCCCCCTAGTGGTCCGTGCGGACACTGTAAGTGGGCCACCAAATCCTTGGCAAAAAGATAAAAGAAAATATATATATATATATATATTTTTTTCTTTTATCCGTTTCAATAACAGACCCAAAAATGTTACTCAGGATGCAGTGGAGCAAGGGTAAAAATTACTTCCGTGAAAAATAAAAGTAGTGGCGAAATATCCCTTTTTGTGAGGAAACCAAGCTCAATTGGACCATCCTGGACTGGACAATAGGTCCAGTCCAGGATTTTATATATATATATATATATATATATATATTTTCTTTTTTTTTTTTTCTTTTATCTAAACTAATTTCATTCAATTTTATTTAAAAAATATATATATAAATTAAAGACTAGTATAGCAATTTTCTACCAGGACACTGGTGGGGTTGAGACAGTTTGTTTCAAAATATAAAGTAGTTTCAAATTTAAAGTAGGAAAGGACTTCAAATAGGAAAGGAAAAAAATCTAAGTTTAATGTATTGGTTGTGTAAAGATTGCAGCAGCTGAGCAAACCTGCTTAACTAGAGTAGGGATTTTCAACCTGGTAGCCTACATACATGTATATGTGTATGTATATATGTATTTATGACCTTGAATGTATGCATAACCCTGAAGGTATGTACAGTATGTATATTTGTATGTATGTAATTATTTTCATGCATGCGTTCGTGCTTAATAAATCACATGTATGTATGACCTTATATTTATGTATGACCGTGTGTGTGTGTGTGTGTGTGTGTGTGTGTGTGTGTGTGCGTGTGTGTGTGTGTTTTCATTGAAATCAATTGCGTAAGGATGTTTAATAAATCATGTTTAATCAGTATGTATGTATGACCTTGAATGTATGTTTGTCTAATAAATCACATGTATATATGTATGTACATACTTATGTATGTTAAATAAAGTGTATGTAGATATGTTTATGTATGTGTATGTATGTATATGTTCAAGATTCAAGATTCAAGAGGTTTATTTGTAACATACATATACATACTTTCATACATATATGCAGTGAAATGTAATGCAACGCACCCAGTGATTACACACAATATGTCCTAGACTGAACAGTAGCTACCTAAGAAAATTTATTTCTACTAGACCAACTAACTGATTCCGAAAACGTAGTACTGTAAGTCGAATACTTATAGAATAAAATAAAAATATATAGAATAAAATAAAATAAAATTAAATTAAATGGAATAGATAAAGGGAATAGGCTTACGTTTATGGGATAGACTTATGTATATGGGATAGGCGATTATGTAAATCCAGATATGTGCATTAAAGTGGCATGTGAATAAAGCGAGGTAGTGTTTGTGGGATAATACAGCACAGTATACAACTGTACAGCGCAGCAATATGGTAACACCGAACAACCCAGAACAGTGACACAGTATGTGGTACAGTATGCTACATACAGTACAGAAGGTAGTGGAGCCTATGTGTGTGGCTCAGTGAGGAGCCCTGGTGAGGTCAGCATTGACAGTTCTTATGGCTTGCAGGAAAAAACTCTGTCTCAGTCTCTCTGTTCTCGCTGTGGGACTGCGGAGGCGCTTGCCCGACCGCAGCAGCTGGAACAGTCCTTTGTTGGGGTCGTGAGGATCCTTCATGATCCTGCGGGCTCTGCTACTACACCTCCTGGTGTATAAGTCCTGCAGGCAGGGGAGGGTAGTTCCAGTGGTACGTTCAGCTGAACGCACCACCCTCTGCAGGGCCCGCCTGTCCTGAGCAGTACAGTTCCCAAACCAGGCAGTGAGGTTGCCTGTCAGGATGCTCTCCACTGCTCCACAGTAGAAGGACTTGAGGAACCTCACCGAGACCCGGAATTTCCTCAGCTGCCTGAGGTGGTAAAGACCCTGCCTCGCCTTTCTCACCAGAGTGTCTGTTTGTAAGGTCCATGTTAAATCCTCTCTGATGTGGACTCCCAGGTACTACCAGGAAGCTGCTCGCCCTGTCAACAGAAGTCCCATTAATCACCAAAGGCGTGTGAGTCCTCTGTTGTAATCCTCTCCTAAAGTCCACAATCAGCTCCTTAGTTTTGCTGACATTCAGGTGGAGGCTGTTGTCCTGGCACCAGAGTGACAGGTCAGCCACCTCCTTGCGGTAGGCCTTCTCGTCGCAGTCGGTGATCAGGCCCACGACAACGGTGTCATCAGCAAACTTGACCTGGCCACACAGTCATGTGTGTACAGGGAGTACAGTAAGGGGCTGAGGACACAGCCCTGGGGGATCCTGTATTCAGGGTGTGGGAGCTGGACATGTGCTTCCCCACCCTAACCACCTGGGGCCGGGCTGTGAGGAAGTCAGGATCCAGGCGCACAGCGGAGTATTCAATCCAAGCTCCTTCAGCTTGACAGCTAGTCTGGGGGGGACTATGGTATTGAAAGCTGAACTGTAATCGATGAACAGCATTATCACGTAGGCCCCCTTCTGGTCATCCAGGTGCGTGAGCGTGGTGTGCAGTTCCTGGGAGACCGCATCATCCGTGGATCCGTTCTGCCGGTACGCAAACTGCAACGGGGGTCCAAGGTGGACGGGAAGGAGGGGCAGATATAATCCTTGATCAGCCTCTCGAAACACTTCGTGACCAGGCCATGGGACAGTAGTCATTCAGGCAGGCAGGAGAGGTGATCTTCGGGACAGGATCGATGGTGGACCTCTTGAAGCAGGACGGGACCACTGATTCAGCCAGGGAGATTTCAATATTTTACTGAACACTGGAGCTAGCTGGTTAGCACAGGTCTTCAGTACTCAGCCAGATATGCCATCTGGGCCCGCAGCTTTCCTGGTGTTCATCCGCATCAGAGCCCTCCTGACCTCGTGCACAGACACTGAGAGTGCGCGCTCATCCCCAGCGGTGTAACTCCAATTAGCCGGCGAGCTAGCGGTGCTGTTGCCAGACTCAAACTGCGCATAAAAGGAGTTCAGTTCGTTGGCTAGGGAGGCGTCCACACTCGTGGCTGGGGAGGAGCTGCTCTTGCAGTTTGTTATTGTCCACAGCCCCTGCCACAAACGTCTTGTGCCCCCCTGCTCCATCTGTAGCTCCACAGTCTCTCTATATGTCCGTTTAGCATCCTTCACCGCCCTCTGCAGATTGTAAGATGCCGCTTTGTAATTGTCCATATTACCGGATACAAGACCATCATTGTAAGCGGCCGTGCGGGCATTCAGAGGGCAGCGGATGGATTTATCAACCCACGGTTTATGGTTTGGAAATATCCGAACTTTCACTTTAGCGTAGCCACGAAGCTCACCGCTACGTCAATAAACTCGCTGACGTCACTTGAACTTGATTGAAACATGTCTCAGTCTACATCAGCAAATGCGTCCTGAAGCGCAGCCTCTGATTGGTCCGTCCACCGCTTCACTTCCCTCATCACCACCAGTTCTCACGCGATCAGAGACCTGCAAACGGGAACCACGGGATTGTGGTATGATCCGATTTCCCCAAAGCAGGGAGCAAGACGGTCTTGTATTCGTTCTTGTAAGGTGTGTAACAAAGGTCCAAAGATATATCTTCCCTGGTGGCACTCGTGGAGTGTTGGTGGAAATTAGGCAGAACTTTTTTAAGTTTGGCTTTGTTAAAGTCCTTTGTTGGGATGGTGAGGATCCTTCATGATGCTGCCGGCTCTGCTACTACACCTCCATAAGTCCTGCAGGGAGGGGAAGGTAGTGTTACTGTAGTGAACGCACCACCCTCTGCAGGGCCCATCTGTCCTGAGCAGTACAGTTCCCAAACTAGGCAGGGATGTTGCCTGTCAAGATGCTCTCTCCTGCTCCAATGTAGAAGGTTGTGAGGATCCTCGTCGAGAATTTCTTCAGCTCCCTGCGGTGGTGAACACGCTGCCTCGCCTTGCTCACCAGAGTGTCTGTATGTATAGTCCATGCTAGGTCCTCCAGGATGTGGACTCCCAGGTACTTGAAGCTGCTCACCCTTTCGACAGAAGTCCCATTAATCAGGCGTCCCCAGTTGTAATCCTCTCCTAAAGTCCACACTCTGCCCCTTAGTTTTGCTGACGTTCAGGAGGAAGCAATTGTCCTGGCACCAGAGTGACAGGTCAGTCACCTCCTCACTGTAGGCCTTCTCGTCGTTGTCAGTGTTTAGGGCCACCACGACAGTGTCATCAGCAAACTTGATGATGGTATTGGAGCTGGCCACACAGTCATGAGTGTACAGCATGTAAAGTAGGGGGCTGAGGATGCAGCCGTGGGGGGGATCCTGTGTTCCTGTGTTCCCACATTTAGCGAACTTCACCGCCCTCCACAGTTTGTAGGACGCCACTTTGCAATTGTCCATGTTGCCGGATACAAGATCGTCATTGCATGCTGCCGTGCAAGCATTCAGAGTGCTGCGGATGAATTTATCGCCCCACAGTTTCTAGTTGGGAAATATCACCGTGGGGACAATGCTGTCCACTAGCGTAGCTATGAAGCTCATAGCTACTTCTGTAAACTCACTGACGTCACTGGAACTTGATTGAACATGTCCCAATCGACATCACTCAGGGTGTCCTGAAGAAGAAGAAGGCCACCGATTTACGTCCCTCATCACCCACAAATATAAATCTCCATTTAACAGTGTGTTGTCGAGAACAGAAAGGTCCAGACCATGGCCAGTGAAAAGTCTTGATCTCTGGACACCCTTTCTATCTTTCTATCTACTGGAACCGAACAGTCTGATCCAAAAAAGTTTATTGTGTGTCTGAGCGTCAAGTACAGCAACAAACAGTGAGTAGGGCTCCGGAGCCCGACTTACAAACTGATCTTTCAGACTTCCAAATACACTACACCCAAGATGTTCTCTTCTCCAATTACATGTTCTGCCCCTTTCAGCGCAGGGTACCAATCCTACTCTTGTTACTAGGGATTTGTTCCAGTGCTCCTTTAAGTGCAAGGAACCGATCATAGTCTTGGGGGTGTGTCACAGGGAACCAATCACATTCTTGTGGGGTGTGAAGGGTGTCAGTCTGGAGCTGGTGTGGCGGAGGTAGGTAGTGTTGGGGGCGCCTGGCTCGGCGCTGCTGCTGGGATCCCAGGCGGTGGACCTGAAAGGGTGGAGCCTGTGTTTTGGGCCATGGGTTGTAGGCCTACGGAGAATGGGGCCTGCATGGGTGTGAGCTCGCCTGAGTGGAACCTTTGGGGATTATGGGGCCATTGATTAACGGTGGGAGAACTCTGTTTTTGGGGCCACTGTTTTTCCAGGGGGACATGCCGGGGGAGCATTTGCGGGGGATATAAAGCCTAGCCCTGTGTCATGAAAGGATCCTGTGAACAACTTCAACTCAAAAATCCAAAATATCATTGATAACATTGCACCTGTTAAAACTTAAAACATCAACAGCTTAAGAGAGAGTGTTGCCAGGCAGAATGACAATGGAGAAAGACAAAACTTCAGGTTCATCATGCAATTTTAAAGCATAGTATCAATCAATACAACATAAATAAATTAAACAGGCCAGACAGCCTTTCTCCTCTAAAATCATTCATGAAAATATCAACAGCAGTAAAGTGCTCTTCTCCATTGTTGATCGACTTATTTATCCACCATCTACAACCCCGTCGGAGGTGCTCTCCACTGAAAAATGTGAAGAGTTCGCCACATTCTGCGATAACAAATTTATAGCTATCAGACAGAATATTAGTTCCTCAACATCCAGAAATGAACCTACCCTCCAGTTCTCCAGTAATATGACTCCTGCCATGTCTCACTTCGTCCCCATAGACATAAAAAAACTGGACAATATTGTTGGTCAGCTCAGGTCATCCACCTGATGCCTGGACCCTCTCCCTACCACATTTTTGAAAACTGTTTTTAACTGCCTAGCACTTGAGGTATTAAAAATTTTAAACAGCTCTCTTCAATCAGGTATATTTCCTGCAGCATTTAAAACAGCTACCATTAAACCATCCCTGAAGAAGAGCAGGATAGCCAGATTATAAAAATGGGTCGGCCGATTCTCTCGATTGTAAGCTGGTTCAGAACCCACCTACAGGACAGGCAGTTCCTTTTGTCCATTGGAGATTTTGTGTTAAATAAAGTGGATATTATATGTGGAGTGCCCCAGGGTTCGATTCTGGGCCCATTATTGTTTAGTTTCTATATGATCCCACTTGCACATATTATAAAGAAACACAAAATAAATGACCATAATTATGCAGATGATACATATACTATACATATCTCCTGATGACCTTCTCCGCATACACTCTCTCACTCAGTGTATTAATGATATTAATGCATGGATGTCACAGAACTTTTTACAACTGATCAAAGACAGAACAGAAATACTCATCTTTGGTGCAAAGGCTCAGAGACAGAAAATTACAGTTCATCTCAGTTCTCTGTCTCTGGAGAGCAAGAATGAAGCCAGAAATCTGGGTGTAATCATAGATGGCAATCTAAATTTTAAGAGCCATATCAATCACATCACAAAATCAGCCTTCTACCATCTAAAAATAATTTCAAAATTTGGAGGCCAAAAAGCAGACTCTGAAAAATTAATCCATGCATTCACCGCCCTCCTGAAATCAGCTGTGCAGCGGCTACGGTTAATCCAAAATGCGGCAATGCGCGTTTTCACTGGGACAAAAAGTTTGAACACATCACACCTGTTCTTAAATCTCTACATTGGCTCTCTGTTAAAACTAGGATTGATTTTATGATTCTGCTGCTTGTATATCAAGCTATAAATGGCCTTGCACCTCAGTACATAAAATAAATGCTAACTTTACATAAACCAGCAATAACTCTCAGGTCCATAGGCAGTGGTCTTTTAACTATCCCTCGTACCAACTCTAAGTAGTAGCAGTAGCAGGGGAGGCTGCTCTCTGTATCTATACCCCAAGTAAATGGAACACCCTGCCGAGGGACCTGAGGGCCCCCACCCTTAACACTTTTAAAAGCAGTTTAAAACGACTGACGTGTGTGTGTGTGTGTGTGTGTGTGTGTGTGTGTGTGTGTGTGTGTGTGTGTGTGTGTGTGTGTGTGTGTGTGTGTGTGTGTGTGTGTGGATGTGTGTGTGGGTGTGTATGTGTGTTCTCTATGTTGTGAGAGTTGTGTGTGTGCTCTGTATGCTGTCAGATCTGTTTATTCCGCACTGACTTTTCTTATGATTGCACAGACATTTTATATATTTTCTTTGATTGTATTTCTTTGTAAAGTGCATTGTGTTGCTCTGGTATGAAATGCGCTTTATAAATAAAGTGTGAGTTGACATGAGTGTACGGAGCGGGGTTAGCATTCTGGATTGCAGGGGTGGGCATAGAAGGGGCCGGTATGTGTAGGGCGGGATGGTGATTATAGGTGTCCTTCCAGTTGTAGCCGTCTGCCATGCTTATCGGTTATATCTCTGAAGCAGGAGCCATCCACAAAAAGTAAGATCTGCTGCGAGCGGTTGATGAGGAGGATCTGGAATGGTTCCAGGAATCTTGCAGAGTTCCAGCTTTTCCTCTGGAAGTCGCGAACCACCACCCAGTCACCTGGTCATGTAGTGGTTCTTCAAGTTGGATGGGTAGGGTTGCTTTGACCTGGGCACATAGACTTAAACACTTGGGTGAGAGACACATATTATGACAACATTGTTTGATCTAGGTCCACAATTGTAAAAGTGGGGTAAGTGGAATAATTCTGTGATTCCCAAACAGTTATGTTGAATCGCTGACTACAGTCTCAGTACAAAAATGTATGAAGCACCCTTGTGTAACAACAGAATTATATTATCACAATGTCTAATATGTAGGGGATAATGTCCATAGAATATCAATTAGGCTAACGCATTTCTTCAATGTTGCCTGGACATAATCCCGTCTACACAATTAATTATCTTTATTAATTAAGTACAATCTAAAAGTGATAAATACAAACTGGACAATCTGATCACTACTGATTTATGTGATTACGTGAATTTGTGTATGGCTTTTGTTGACTGAAGACAGACCTAACCGCGTCTGCATGAAGTGCTGACTGGTCTCCCGGTCAGCACTTCATGCAGAGACAGTCCAGTCACACCATGTGATCATCCTTGCATGCCCATTGTCACTTACGGCAGGAATGAAACTCAGTCAGACTTACCTTCACCTGGATTCCATTAAGAAATACATGTCAATTATCACCAAACAATATTTGTACAAAGACATTGAGTCAGCTTGATAAAGAACATCATGAGGTGTTTGAGTGGAACACTTGGAATAGCCTGCAGAAAACTGGCGGTAGAAAGGCCTCTTCCTGAGTTGCTCTGAGAACAATCCTTTTATATACCTAATTCTCTTACTTTCTAAATCATCGTAGTTGAACTTTTCAAGAGCTTCAGTTGCAAGATCTCGGTGGGGCAAAGCCACAACGGCTATCGCTGCAAAGCAATCATGTGAATCTCCATAAGAGGGAGGAAATGTAGCTGGAGTAGAAGCAAAAGGAACTGAAAGTGAAGTGAAAGTTGTACGTTTTGATGATGGAGAGGTGTTACCGGAGAGAAATTAGACGATTTGCTCTGTAGCATGATAAAGGCTACAGCATGTAATCAACCCAACAACCCTGGCACCAAGTTTCTGAGCATAGTATGCAACAAGACATAATTAATCTCGATAAGATTGCAACACTACATATTATATAAGCTCATAATTTTTCAATGTTTTTTGGCAGAGTATGATTTTGACATTTCTCGACATGGTATAGTAGGGCGCTTTTGGTGTAGAATATTTTGACATTTGACATAATTTAGTATATTATTTTTTGGTGTTTCTCCACGTAGTATAGTTTGAACTTTTTCCACATAGTGTATAGTACGTTGTTTTTCAATGTTTTTCGGCATAGTATATTTTGACACATTTTGAGATTGTATAGTATGGTGTTTCTGGGTGTTGTATATTTTCACATTTTCAACATATTATAGTATATCTGTTCGGGATACATTCAGGTGAACACAAATGCAGGACACAAAAACCGTTTTGGGAGTTGATGCAAGGTTTAATGACAAGACAGGCAAAGGATCAGGGTCCAGGAACAGGCAGGGAATCAGGAAGAGAAAACAGGCAGGGAATAAGGACCGGGAACAGGCACAGAACCAGGACCAGGAACAGGCAGGGAATTAGGACCAGGAACAGGACCAAAGCTCAAGAGACAGAGAGACCGACACAGACACACCAACGATCTGACACCGACAAAGTGAATGGGGACCCGATAAAATACCATTGAAGTGATGAAGGTGAAGACAGGTGATGAGATTGCTGACTGGGGACAGGTGTGCAGTGGCAGGGATGTGAAACCAAACAACAAACAACAAATCTGATTTCCATACCCGATCAGTCAAGACCCACGTTAACCAACAGGGTGACAGTGGAAATTGTGCTACTGTTGGCCGAAGAAGAAGAGTGGGAAGGCGTGTTCGGAGACAGCAGGAGAAGAAGAAGGGTAGGAGAGTAGAGTTGAGAGTATGAACTTTAATGTTAGCACTATGAAGGGTAAAGAGAGAGAGCTGGCTGACATGATGGAGAGAAGGAAGGTAGATGTACTATGTGTACAAGAGACCAGGTGGAAGGGGAGTAAGGCCAAGAGCATCGGAGCCGGGTACAAACTGTTCTATCATGGAGTGGATGCAGGAGAAATGGGGTCGGGATAGTCTTGAAGGAAGAATTTGTCAAGAGTGTTTTGGAGGTGACGAGAGTGTTCAGAGTGATGAGCATAAAGCTGGAAATTGATGGGCTGATAATGAATGTGGTCACTGCATATGCTCCCCAAGTTGGGTGTGAGATGGAAGAGACAGAAAAATTCTTTAGTGAGTTACATGTAGAGGTGGAGAGCGTCCCCAAGGTAGAGAGAGTGATCGCTGGAGCAGATCTCAATGGACATTGTGGCGAAGGGATCAGAGACAGCGGTGATGAGAAGGTGATATGTAGGTATGGTGTCAAGGAGAGAATTGTGGAAGGACAGATAGTGGTGGATTTCGCCAAAAGGATGGAATTGGCTGTTGTAAATACGTATTTCAAGAAGAGGGAGGAACACAGGGTGACATACAAGAGTGGAGGAAGGTGCACACAGCTGGACTACATCTTATGCAGAAGGTGCAATCTGAAAGACATCAGTGATTGCAAAGTGGTGGTAGGGGAGTGTGTTGCTCGGCAGCATCGGATGGTGATCTGTGGGATGACTCTGGAGGCCAAGAAGAGGAAGAGAGTGAAAGAAAAGCCAAAGATAAAATGGTGGAAGTTGAAAAAGAAGGAGTGTTGCATGCAATTTAGGGAAGAGGTAAGGCAGGCAATAGGTGGGACGGTTTCGAGATGACTGGGAAACAACTGCAGAAGTGGTGACGGAGATGGCCAAGAAGGTACTCAGTGTATCATGTGGGAAGAGGAAGGAGGACAAGGACTCTTGGTGGTGTAATGAGGAAGTACAGGAGAGCTTAGAGCAGAAGAGGTTCGCAAGGAAGAAATGGGATAGTCAGAGTGATGAAGAAAGAAGACAGGAGTACAAGCTGATGCGCAGCAGGGCGAAGAGAGAAGTGGCAAAGGCAAACGAAAAGGCATAAGATGAGTTGTATGAGATATTGGACAGTAAGGGCATGTACCGATTGACAAGACAAAGGGACCAATTTGGGAAGGATGTACAGCACGTTAGGGTGGGTGTTGAGCCGAAAAAGGAGATAGATGTTGTTCTTAGATATTTTTCCATGTAGTATATTTTGAAATTTTCAACATAATATAGAATGTCGTTTTTCAATTTTTTTCAGCAAAGTATATTTCGACATTATTTGACATAGTATAGTATGTCACTTTTGGACATTTTTCAATCTAGTATATCTTGAACTTCTTCGACATAGGATATATAGATATATAGGAAGTCATTTTTCAATTCGGCATTGTATATTTTGATATTTTTTGACATGGTATAGTATGGCATTTTTTGGCCATAGTATATTTTGACATTTTCCCCACAGTATATTGAATAATGTTTCAAATTTTTTTGGCATAAAATATTTTGACATTATTTGACGAAGTAAAGTATGTCACTTTTGGACACTTTTCAATGGAGTATATCTC
This sequence comes from Zeus faber, assembly GCF_960531495.2. Taxonomy (NCBI): domain Eukaryota; kingdom Metazoa; phylum Chordata; class Actinopteri; order Zeiformes; family Zeidae; genus Zeus; species Zeus faber. The sequence continues at coordinate 23,006,789 of NC_137206.1, read as the reverse complement.
GACATAGTATATAGTACATAGTGCATGGTATATATAGTATATAGTATGTTATTTAAAAAATATTGGGGTGGTACAGTATGTAGTAGTAGTACATTTTGACTCTGTGTGTCTCTCTATGTCACTTTGGGACATTTTTCACGTAGTATTTTTTTTAACTTTTTCACCATAGCATGTCGTTTTTCAATGTTTTTCGTCATTGTATATTTTGACATTGTTCGACATAGTATATAGAATGGCGTTTTTTGGAATAGTATAGAAACTCATTTTTCAACAAACTATAGTCTCTCGCTTTTGGACTTTTTGCACGTAGTATATTTGGACAATTTTCGACATATTATAATTTATGGTTTTTGGATGTTTTTCCACGTAGTATATTTTGACATTTTTACCATAGTATAGTATGTTGTTTTTGGATGTTTTCCACATAGTATATTTTGAACTTTTTCGGTATAGTATAGAAAGTCATTTTTCAACAAACAATGTCTGTCGCTTTTGGCGTTTTTCCACGTAGTATATTTTGACATTTTTTAACATATCTGACCCACCGCATACTTTGGGGTCACTTGCTGGCTTTCCAATTTTTTTTCATCATTTGAAAGTGGAGAATTAGAGCTTCCAAACAAGGTGTCACTTTCCGGTTGAAATCCGCTGTTTGAAATGTTCTCCAAGTCCGGCACAGTATCAGATTCATCGTCGCTGTCGTTCTCAGCATCGCTGTGGGAGGACTGACTATCATCGCGTAAAATGAAGTCCAGTACGCGCTGCTTTAACTGACTTGGATCTATCGCACTGGTTGGATTAAGGTCCGCGATATGATTTAGATCTTCCTCCACCCGCTTCTCCTCATCCATAACAACCGAGTTTTCACAGACAAGTGAAACCGTATCCTCATCCTGTTTATGGAAGTGATGTCAATGACACGCCCCCTCCACAACGATGTCGCCCTGTGTGTGTACAAGTAGTACAGGTTGAACTCTATCAAAACGGTTTGACATTGTGACTTCACATCACATGGAATATGGATGAATGATCCTCACCTGGATGTTCACTTTAGAGGACACCATCGATAGGCGTTGTTCAGCGCTGTTCAGAGTCTGGGTAAGTGAGCTGCGTTTCCCTATGTAATCTAACAGGAATATTTAACTCCACGGTTTAACATTTTTCTACCATTTATATATCAAACTCGGTTTTGAAAATTTGTTGAGAGATGAAAAAAACACAAAGGAACACAAATCTGGAAAAATTGAAATTTCCTTCAAGAAAGGCTGCTCCTGGCGATAATAGAAATGCACGATTGGCGGGTGTTGCTGCGGTGGGTCAAGTATATAGTTTTTGGATGTTTTTCCATGTAGTATATTGAACTTTTTAGAGATAGAATAGCATATTGTTTTTGGATGTTTTTCAATGTAGTATATTTTGACATTTTCACCATAGTATAGTATGTCATTTTTTTATTTCTTTCATCATAGTATATTTTGAAGTTTTTCAACATAGTTTAGTCTGTAGTTTTTGGATGTTTTTCCACATAGTTTATTTAGACATTTTTCAACATAGTATATAATATGTTGTTTTTCAATGTTTTTCGTCATAGTATACTGTATGTCGACATTGTTCGATGTTCATTGACATTGTTCGTATGTGGCTTTTGGATGTTTTTTCAAAAAATTTTCACCTAAGTATATTTTGACATTTTTTTACATAGAATAGTGTGGCGTTTTTCGGCATAGTATATTTTGACATTTTCACCATAAAATACAGTAGTATGTAAATTTTCCATTTTTTTTCGCCTTAGTATATTTAGACATTTTTCGACAGGGTATAGCATGTCATTTTTGGATGTTTTTCGGCATAGTTTATTTTGAACTTTTTCGAGAAAGTATAGCATATTGTTTTTGAATGTGTTTCCACGTAGTATATTTTGACATTTTAGTATGTCGTGTTAAAATGTTTTTAAGCATAATATATTTTGACATTTTTCAACATAGTATAGTATGTCATTTTTGGGTGTAGTATATTTGGACATTTTCACCATAGTATAGTATTTCATTTTCCAATTTTATTCGGCATAGTATATTTTGACATTTTTCGACAAAGTATAGCATGTCATTTTTGGATGTTTTTCAACATAGTATATTTTAATCTTTTTAAACATAGTATATGTGACACACCACAGGAAAAGCCGCCATCTAACGCATTTCTTAAATCACCAGGAGCAGCCAAATAAGTTGAAAAAACCTTTCTTGAAGGAAAATTCGATTTTTCCAGATTTGTGTTCCTTTGTGGGGTTTTTTTATCTGTCAATGAATTTTCAAAACCAAGTTTGATTTATAAATAGTAGAAAAATGTTGAACCGTGGAGTTAAATATTCCCATTAGATTACATGGGGAAACGCAATTCACTTACTGAGACCCGGAGCAGTGCTGAATAACGCAGATCGATGGTTTCCTTTAAAGCGAGTGTCCAGGTGAAGATCATGCATCCATATCCCATGTGATGTGAAGTCACAATCTGAAACCACTTTGATAGAATTCAACCTTTAAATCCTACGAATTTTACACACACGGAGCCACTGTGAAACGTCAAAGAAGAAAAACCCTTCGCGTCACACACCTATCTCACTTCCGTAAACAGACAGTTAAAGCGCAGCACGAGGGTGTTTCGGTCCCACTTGTCTGTGAAAACGTTCTTGTCCGTATCGTTATGGAGCAAAGCTGGTGACGGAAGCTCTGAATCATATTTCGGACCTTAATTTGAACAGTGCGATAGATCCAAGTCAGTGTTAGCAGCACATACTGGACTTAATTTTCCGCGATGATAGTCAGTTCTCCGACAGCGACACAGAGAATGACAGTGATGCTGAATCTGATATTACTGATATTACTCCAGACTCCGAACATTTCAAACAGCGGATTTCAAACGTAATGTGACGATAAAACGAAATATTTTCAAGAACCACCAGAGGAGATCGACGATACGCCCACTGTTACAACAGAAGAAGTTGATGACGTGATGAAGTCCATTGAGGTTGGTACAGATTTTCAGATTTTCAGATTTCAGATTTTCTGAGACTCATAATATTTATAGACTCATTTTGTTGTGTTGTCTGCACTTTTAAACTCCTTAATAATTCCACATTTAAAAAAAATGTATATTATTACTGTTAATTAAAAGCTTTTTTAAAAACAAAAGATGTTGTGTGTCAATGACGCTGTTCAACATTCCCTCAAAACACAAGAACAATGCAGCGATTGCCCCATTCAGCAGAGTGTCAAGTCCCCATTCCACAGGTTGTCAAGTGGCCATGTGGCAAGTAGCCATGGCTTCGTTGGTCCTCCAATGCTTTTGCAAAAAGTCAAACGGCACCAAATGTACCTAAAGTATGCGGTGGGGCACAAATAGTATGTTGTTTTTCAATGATTTTTCGGCATAGTATATATAGTATGTCGCTTTTGGATGTTTTTCCACTTAGTATATTTGGAACATTTTCGAAATAGTATGTTATGGCATTCTTGGACGTAGTATATTTTGACATTTTCACCACAGTATAGAATGTCATTTTTCAATTATTTTCGACATAGTATTTTTTGACATTTTTCGACATACAGTGGTACTTCGACTTACGAGTTTAATTCGTTCCGTGACAGAGCTCATAATTCAATCTCCTCGTACAGCATATCAATTTTCCCCATTGATATGAATTAAAATGCCATTAATCTGTTCCAGCCACAAAAAATAACACCCCAATTTTTTTCTGTTACATGTTTTTAAATAAAAAAAATCTATTTATAAGTAACAAATATTGTATAAAAACATAATCAATGATAAAAGATAAAAGAGAATGTGTAGATCATTTTTGCCTTCTCGCAGATGATAGCGTGACGGAGGGTATCATCTGCGAGCTGCTTCTCCGTCAACCACACCAACAGCAGATTCTCCATCTTTTCATGGACAGCGGTCCGCAGCTTAAGCATTATTTTAACGCCCTTGGCTGGCGTAATACCCTTTATCAGTACCCTTTATTCTTCAGTATGGTATATATCATAGAAGTACTACGCTCGTACTGCCTCGCCAATTCCATCACACGCACACCTCGCTCATATTTTTCTATTATTTTGCGCTTTAAGTCAATGGACATCATCCACTTCTTCTTCTCAGCACTATTTTCGGACCCATGGTTCGAAGACAAAAATTGGCAAAATAACTGCACAAAAAGCACAAATTACGAGCACAACAAACAAAAGGGATGCTTCCACGCTCAGGTAACCACGTTAAGTGAAGGCGTGAGACGCCGGATTCGCTCGCCACACCCACCAGCGGCGGCACCTGAAGCTCGCTCCTCGTAACTCAAATTTTTGCTTGCAAATCAATCCAAAAAATGAACAGAACGACGGCTCGTAACTCGGAAAACTCGTATGTTAGTGCGCTCGTAACTAAAGGTACCTCTGTATCTTGATTTTCAATGTTTTTCGGCATAGTATATTTTGACATTTTTCAATATAGTTTAGTATGTTGTTTTTGGATGTTTTTCCACGTAGTATATTTTGACATTTTTCACATATTATAGATAATATTCAAGATTCAAGAGGTTTATTTGTCAAATACAGTACATATACATTCTTCCATGCATATACTGTATGTAGTGAAATGTCATTGCAACGTACCCGGAGATTATAAACAACACAATTGCTACCTAAATTTCTACCTAACTAACTAACTGAAATTAACTGATTCCTAAAACGTAATGCAGTTAGTAAAAAGAATAATATAAAATGAAATAAAATAAAATAAGACTCAAAAAGGTAATACAGAGTGGTTTTTTTTTTTATACAGATCTGTTTGGTAAGTGGCATGTGAATAAAGTGAGGTAGTGTGTGTTGAGGTATACAGTACATCAGTAAAACACAGCAATACAGTAACACCGAACAGAACAGCAATACAGCGCAGTATGCGGTAACCCAAAACAGTGATACAGCATGCAGTACGGTATGGTACATACAGTACAGTAAGGCAGAGGGGCCTATGTGAGTGACTCAGTGAGGACCCCTGGTGAATTCAGCATTGACAGTCCTGGCTTGGGAGAAGAAACTCCGTCTCAGTCTCTCTGTCCTCGCTGTGACTGCGGAGGCGCTTGCCTGACCGCAGCAGCTGGAACAGTCCATTTTTGGGGTGATGAGGATCCTTCATGATCTTACAGCTCTGCTTCTACACCTCATGGTGTATAAGTCCTGCAGGGAGGGGAGGATTGTTCCAGTGGTTTGTTTGGCTGAACGCATCATCCTCTGCATGGCCCGCCTGTCCTGAGCAGTACAGTTCCCAAACCAGGCAGTGATGTTGCCTGTCAGGATGCTCTAAACTGCTCCAGAGTAGAAGGACTTGAGGATCCTCACCGGGACCCTGAATCTGCTTGGCATTATCCCGGACTTTCAAACAGCGGATCAACATTAATGTGACGATGAAACAGAATATTTTCAGGAACCACCAGAGGAGATCGACGATACGCCCGTTACAACGGAAGAAGTTGATGACGTGATGAATTCCGTTGAGTTTGGTGATGCAGATTATGAACAAGTCGCAATGGACAAGTTTACCTGCAAATGCATCCAAGGGCGAAAATAAAATAAAAAGATGCAGCGTCCAACAGGCTCTCGGAGTGAAGCTTGGGTAGGGTAGGGTTTAGCCCACATAACTCCAATAACTTTGAAGATATTTGGCATATGCACATTTATATATTAAATTACACTCCAAGGTTGATATACAGTCTAATAAATAAAGACTTATATTATGTTATGTGTCGATGACGCTGTTCAACATTCCCTTAAAACACAAGAACAATGCAGAGATTGCCCCATTCAGCAGTGTCAAATCCCCATTCCGCAGGGTGTCAAGTGGCCATGTGGCAAGTAGCCATGTGGCTTCGTTGGTCCTCCAATCCTTTTGCAAAAAGTCAAACGGCACCAAATGTACCTAAAATCTGCGGTGGGGCACATATATGAGCTTGAATGAATTTATGCAAGTAGAGATGTATGGATGTATGAATTTAAGTATGACCTTGAAAGGCTGTATAACCTTGTATGCATGTTTATATTTCATATTTTATGTATGTATGTATGTATGTAAGTATGTTCAATAAATTGTGTGTATGTATTACCTTGAATGTCTGCATGGCCATGAATGTATGTATGACCTCGAATGCTTAATCTTTCTCAATAAATTGTGTGTATGTATGACCTTGAATATATCTATAACTTTTAATGTATGTATGTTTGTATGTATGTATGTATGTAATTGTATGTACGCAAGTTCGTATGACCTTTAATGTATGCATTGATGTATGTATGTATGTAGGCATTTATGTATGACCTTTTATATAAGTGTATGTATGTGTGTGTGTGTGTGTGTGTGTGTGTGTGTGTGTGTGTGTGTGTGTGTGTGTGTGTATGTATGTATGTATGTATTTATAATAAATTTGATGCATGTTTGTATGGTTGTTCAATAGATCTAATTCATTTATGTATGTATGTTAAGGCACAAGGCACAAGGCACAAGTGTTCCAAGGAATCATGGGCCAGAATCAAACCACATCCCAAAACTATATAAATACCCATGGGTGATACGAACAGCTTAATGACACTGGAAGTCTCCAGTGCCTTCAAACCTCAAATACAAAAAGAAATATCTATGTATTCCCTCAAAATTACAAACCAAAGACCTGCCCTTTCCTCTTTATCCATACGCTCCAATATTTACTTTTGCCTTGGTTCTGCCTTTCGTTATTTTTTTATCTGACCTGGTTTCCAACAGAGCAAAAATGTAAAACGCATCATCCATTATTAAACAACATGGCTACCTGGGAAGCTAACACCCCACGCGACCTCTTTCTCTCCCCCTGGGCAGCACTTCTGACTGCGGTCGCATACATTGTGTAGTTAGTGCATGTGGTGTCGTGTATGTGGTGTCGTGCACGTAGTGTCGCCCAAAAGCAGGCCCCTCCATTAGAATGAGCATCGTTGATCCAAATCCTGTTTTTTATTTTTTAAACCAGCATTCCTGCACCTGCCCCGCAGCTCTGCCTGGGGTAAGACATCATTTATACACAAAGTTTAGACACATCATAAAAAATGCTTTTTGGAACCGACTCTATTTCACATCATTTCAACCACAAGCGGCAAAGTATTTGCAGCAGAGTGAATATTCTTCTGCAGTCATGGATCTTCTATTATACTGAAGGGTTAAAAGAACCATACATGTTACGTGCTCACCACCTTCATTTAATTCATAACAGTTAATAAAGCCCACCCAAAGTCTAGATAATAGAAAAAAATATATATTTAACAGTTTATTTAACAAATAACAGAGTCTCAATTGAAAGCTCAACAACTTACAAAGGATCTGGCAAAGATAACATAAGCAGGGGAGGCACTGGTAATAGCATATAAATGTCCTGTGTGTGTGTGTGTGTGTGTGTGTGTGTTTGTGTGTGTGTGTGTGTGTGTGTGTGTGTGTGTGTGTGCAAATGTGTGGAAATTTCTGTGTATGCATGTGCGGTTTTGTGCAGACTACTGCGTGTGTATGGTTATGAATTTTTTTGTGTACGGAAAATATGGATGTGTTTTCAAAGGTGCAGTGTGTAGAATTCAGTTGGTCACAACCAACTGAATTCTTCTTCCCAGTACAATACAATATGGCAGCCTCTGTGTAAGAGATGATGGCCACGAAACTAGCGAAAAACGTGAAAAACTCCCTCTCTTAGCCAGAGCCATGAATTAGTTTGTCCGTTCTGGGATACTGTAGAATAAACATGGCATGCAACATGGCAGCCTCCGTGCCGCGTACCCGCACCAATGTAGATTTAAAACAGCTCATTCTAAGGTAACGAAAACACGATTCATATTTTCATGGGAATATACCCGGATATTATATTCCCTTTCTGCCAATTCTGTTCCGTAAATTCTACACACTGCAACTTCAAGTGTACATGAATGTGTTTTGTGTTTTTATGCATCTGTGTATATTTTATGAAGAGTACTTTGTGTAGAGTTTATCTGTATGTGTGTGTGTGTGTGTGTGTGTATATGCATATCTCTGTGTGTGCATACTGTATGGATGTGTGTGTTATTGTGTTTGTAAAATCCATGTGTCTGAGTGTGCATGAATGTGTTTATGAATGTGTGCACATGTACCGATGTGTGTGCATGTGTAAGTGTGCTTATTTGTGTGCCTATATGTGTGTGTTTGAAAGAATATGTATGTTAGTATTTATGAATGTGTGCGTGTGTGTGTATCTGTGCCTACCTAAGTCTGTGTGTATGAATGTGTACATGTGTTTTTATGAACATTTGTGTGCATGAATGTGTGCCTGTCTGTGAATGCATACGTGTGTGTGTGTGTGTGTGTGTGTGTGTGTGTGTGTGTGTGTGTGTGTGTGTGTGTGTGTGTGTGTGTGTGTGTGTGTGTGCGTGTGTGTGTGTGCGTATGTATGCGGGTGTGTTTCTGTGTGTGGAAACTAAGCGTGTGCATTTAACTCTGCATTCATCTGTGTTCATGAATGTGCAAGTTTGTGTGTGTTAGTGTGTGTCTGTGTGTGCTTACATGTGTGTGTTTGTGTATGTGCATGTGTATGCATGGGTGTGTATTTTGTATTTGTCTGTATTTGTGTTTGTGTGAGTCTTTTTCGCGGTGTGTGCATGTATATTAATGTGTGCACATCTTTGTGTGCGTGTGTGGGTTTCCATTATGGCTCTCTTTTTGTGTGTTTTTGTATTTGGAAGATGCGTGTGTATCTAAGCTTGCACGCATGTGTGATTGTGATTGTGTGCATGTGTTTTTGTGTGTCTACTTTTCGTACAAATGTGTGCGTGTGTGTGTGTGTGTGTGTGTGTGTGTGTGTGTGTGTGTGTGTGTGTGTGTGTGTGTTTGTGTGTGTCCATACTCATGCCACGTGCACATGCTGGGTGTGTGTGTGCACGTGCGCAGACGGTGGTAGTGCCTGGCTTCTCTGTGTCATAATAAACGCAAGGTGGAGGGTGAACGCGCTTGAATTTCAAAGTCACCCATGGGACTTAATGGCTTTTCCTGAATGACTCAGCACATTATTTCCAGTTGTAGCGTAGTCCATTACACGCTGCGCTACCATTACCCTGACACACACACACACACACACCAATGCAATGCCTCCACGTATGTCCTTCCAGACCAGGCCTTGGCATGCGCTCAACAAGCCACTTGAGCTTGAATACTAAATTACCTCCCTGGGCGTTAACTTTGAGGAGAGCTCAGTCTGTTTTTTGGGTTTTGTTTTTTTACTGTCACCTCCCCCCTTTTGCAACCGTACGCTGCGATGGCAAAAGGTGATATCTGAAAGCCAATTGGGTTGGCCACAGGCATGGGGGGTGTGGATGGAATGAGATGGATAGAGAGAGGGAGGCAGGGAGGGAGGTAGGGGGAGAGAGAGAGAGAGAGAGAGAGAGAAAGGGAGAGCAATTAGCGGTGCTCTACAGTCTAATCCCCCGGGAGACAAGTCCCATCAATCACGTTACTTATCCCTTTGTTTCTCAATAAAGATAACCACGCTGCGGGGGAGTTAACATTTTCTTAATAAGTCGTCCCACTCTAGGACACCTGAGAAGGAACTGATTGGCCCAGATTCATCCTTTATCCTTGGGGTGGATGACACCAACCGGGTGATAACAGAGATGCAAATATTCCAAAAGAAGTTCAAAGGGTTTTTTTTATCTTATCAAATGCACGCTAACAATGCGTAAACTTAGGAGTGGGAGTTGTTTCTGGAGGTGAAATGACTGGTCTTTCAGCTTCCGTGAGGGAATGGAGATATCTCTATGTAGGGCATGTTTGAAAACAAATCAAGAAGAAAACATAATTTGAGCTCCTCTACACAATAGTAGGAGTGTGATATGGAGACCTGGGAAGGCTAGGTCAAATGTACATGTTTCAAAAATTACACTAAATTGGGCATATGTTCAAATTTGCATTTTGGATGGTTTTATGTTTTCATTCCAGTCCTAAGTCATTTGAAAGATGTAAGGAATTTGGAAAGGGACAGAATTATTGGAGTAGATGAAAGTGTATATACATATCAGGTGGATATGAAATATAAACTAGGGTAGCCGCCTCTTGGTGAGCCGCAAAGGTACTGCAAGTGGGCCACCAAATCATTGGCAAAATTAAGATATTAATGACGTTTTAAATACGTAAACAAAAAAAAATCTTAAAACTTTGGAAATTCAACACCAATGTGATAAACCAATGAATATGAATTTATGGAATAAATACAACATAAGCTTATCGGTGTCGCCGGGTCAGGCGAGTTCCATGTAGGCTTGGTGGGGCAAGTTCCAATACTCATAGCAATTAAAATATAACACCGTTGTGGACATTTACCAGATGTGAGTGGTTGAATTTATATCTGCGCTCTGCAAAGATTGAAAAAATAATGAAAGAAACTGTTCTGTTACAGCACTAGAACAAAACAGAACAGAACATACAGCCCAGTCTGATCAAGCTGAACAAGCACTGAAATATTCATCTCAGTGCTTGTTCAGCTTGATAAGACAGAAATGTTGGATATGAACAAAAAAATATACATTTTGTGCGATTACAGAGTTGATAAGCTCTGTGATTTAGTGGTAGAGTAAAGCCTGAGTTTGCTGAGGAATGGAGTATCAGTAGCGACAGCCTGGAGGCAGCGCCGCGGCACCGAGGCGTCCTTCTCAGCAACACAGAGCCCGAGCCGGAGGGCAGATATTTCACTTCCAGGTGCACCCTGCATTCACCATGTTTTTCTTTTTTCTTTTTTTTTTTTTTTTCTCCATGAAATGATAACAACATTTCAGGGAACTTCATCCAACTGACCTCGGTGACTCCGGGAAAAAAAAAAAAAAAAAAAAAAGGCAATCAACTTCTTAGGGGTTGGAATGAGTTTTCCCCCCATGACCTTGGATTCATCTCGGCGACCCATGGAGAATGTTAGCTTTGATTCCGTCTTATTCTGCAAGCGGTTCTCTCTCGCTTAACCCTCTTTTATCTCCGAGACAACACTTTGCACTCAACTCCTTTCTCCCTCATTTCATTTTTTCCCTGTCCCTTGATTGGCTCCTCCCTCCATCCCTCCATCCCACATACAAGACGGCTAGTGTCTGCGGCTTCTGGCTCGGCGCTGGTGTGGCCGCTCCAAGGTCAAGAGTGCTTTGCTGGATATTAAGGAGACAGATGACTGAAGGAAACCGAATTGCTAGACAACGCAATGCAATTATGACCGGTGGCCGGTGTTCACCACAAAGATAAAGAGAGAGAGGGAGAGAGAGGGACAAAGAGAGAGAGAGGGCAAGAGGGGAGGGCAAAAAGGAAGGAGCGAGGCTGTAGTGGTTGGTTGTGGGGTAAGGTGGACACCTCTCACTTTGGGTGATCTCACAGGAGCGTAAATCGAAAACACTGAAACCGCTCGCGAGCCACGTCCGTACCAGCAAACATGCACTGGCGCCCGTACAGACACACAAACAGACAAACAGTCACACCGACACAGCACACACACACGTTGTACAAAGATGGTCTGATAGGAATCGTAATGGCTCATTAAAGCACCAAAGTGATCCCGGAGAGGCTCTGCAGAGAGGGGGGGAAACAGAGTGAATGATTGATACAGTGATACAGAGCGTGCTCCCTCCATCAGCCCATTAGGGGTGATTTAGATGAACTGTGGAGTGCAACTGGAATAGAAACGAGCCTCCTTTCTTTTCGTTCCCCTTTTCTCCCAGGGACTCCTCAACGGCTGCAGGCAGGGATCGTTTTCGGTTTTTCAGAGTTCACCTGTTCAGTCGTTATGACGATACGATGTGGTGATTATGCTGGAACCGTCCTCGCATGAAAGGAGGATGGCAGTGGTACCAGTTATGGGTACACTGCTCTTTGTATTCGTCTCATTAATTGCATAATAAGGCTAGACGGTATAATGCGGAGTGCTGGCCTTCCCTCAGGGGTCACGAGACACAACCACTCAATGTGTTTATATAACTCCCCAAAAGATCTGGATGACTGATCGCAATGGTAACTATCCATATTTTCTTCATTGCCTCAGGTTTAAATTGGACATAGGCTTTCAGCAGTCTTTTCAATTTGTTCTTGTCGAAGCCACGCCATTAGCACTGAAATGTTACATATGTTAGGGCGTACTAAATAAATCAAAGTTTCTTTGTCACATACTCCATCATACAGTACAATGTGCGGTCAAATGCTGTTGCTGGCCCCTAAATGTGCTTAATAGGTAGAATGAAGAAAACAAAAAAGTAAACAACATATATATAAAAACAAATATACACAAAAATCTTATGAGCTGTCTAATATATACAAAGATTTACACAGATGAGTTGTACAGTTGGGTTGAATAGATACGTATGTATAAGTATGAGCTTGAAAAATAAATAAACATATCAATATGTGTTTTCACATGTTTATTCACATAATGTTAATATGTATATTCCTAATGAGTAGACTGTTATAAATATAAGGTAAGGTGGTTAAGTCCTAGGTGGGTGGGGTAGCAATGGCTGACTTATTTACTCCAATTACTAGTTTAGGCTTTAACAACGCCCTTCTAAAGGCGCCAATCTCTGTTGAATTCCTTCAATTAACCCTTGAACT
>NC_137206.1:22936635-22989135 GCF_960531495.2 Zeus faber | reverse complement strand
CTTCCTGCTTGTCTCCCTACGGCTTTATCTAGGCTCCCTCCACCTTCCCTGCATGCACCTGTTCTACTCTTCTATTTAATGAGGGATTTGAGATCATCACTTCTATATTTCTCGCTCACTAAGTGTTCTATAATTGAGTTGATGAACAGTAGAGTCCAGACGCCAAACTGAAACGATGCAAAATAAATAAAGATAATTTTCAAGTAAATCTAAGAGCTCTCTGTTTGGATTACCTATAAGTAAACACATTGTCGATGGGAAGAGCATTGATACTCAACAGTTCCTTAGCAGGGCAAGCATACAAATGTAACAAACTCTGACCGTCGAAGTGGTGATATTATTTTGTTAAAAAAATATTTAAAAAAAATGTTTTAAACAGCACTTTGTGAGAAACTGCTGTTCTGTTACGCATGTGCTCCTCTATATCGATGTTATTGGTGGCGGGGTCCACCATGGCAAGAATGCAACGATCAGTCACATGCACAAAGTAAAGGCAGCAACGGTGAACTTGCTGAATTAAGTGGTCCACCCGAAACAGACAAACAATCTTATGGATTACCACTTATGATGAATGATAAACAGACGTTCATCATAACTTTTTGCTTTATTACTTATTGTATTTTACTTGTTATGCTTTTACTGTTTTGTACTTCTTGTAATTATTTTTATTTTTATTTCGCACATTTTTTCATTTTTTGCACTCTTCACAACTGTTTGCACAGCACGAACCAGGAGCGAAGACGAGTGCGAAGACAAAGACCATCTATGGATTACCACTTATAACCAGATATAAAAAACATCAGTAATTACTACTCTGTTACTACTTTTAATGTTTTTTTACTTATCGTACTCATTTCTATTATTATTGTTGTTATTATTGTTCTCATTATTTTTATTATTATTGTTATTATTATTATATTATTATTGTTATTATTATTATTAGTAGTAGTAGTAGTAGTAGTACTAGTAGTAGTAGTAGTAGTATAAATGTCATTAATGTTGTTTTTTTATGATTATTATTATTTTTTCCTTTTTTTATTTTTTGCGCTGTTTTCCAAATGCGTATTTTCTTCCAAATTCAAATATTTGAGGAAAAAACAATCGGATTCTGGGACTTGTAATATATAATACACCCGACACAGACAGACGATGTGATGGATCGCCACTTTATACAAACCACAGACAGATTATTGTTGCGCTTCGGGGATCACCTTACGTCGGGATGGCGTCCATTTTTCAAAATACTGGCTCGGAATTGTCGTTGATTGATCAGCGCACGATCCGCTCCCGATAACGCGATCAGTGTTTGATGTCCAGTCGCCGCTCGCTCGCTGATTGATGCCCTGATGGAGCGACGGTGTCAACCGAGCCCCCTGATGAACATGTCGCCACGGCAACTGACAGGATGCTGCTGCATTGTCGTCGTCGCCCTCCTCCCTCCCCCTCCCTCACCTGATTTACCGCCTCGATCGTCCCCGCTTGTCCTCATCATTTTTTAAAAGCTCCAGAAGTGTCATTTCCTGCGCCCGTGCTCGACTTGGATCTGAGGAAATGAAGCCTGAGAGAGGTGACTTATTACCCACGGTGACTTTTTAGACTAATTGAGACCATTACACCGCGTAGCACAGCGACAAGCGCTGACGCTAATGGGCTACGGCAAAAACACACGCACACACACACACACACACACACACACAGACACACACACTAAAAAGAAAGGTGCTGTGGGGAGGGAGGGGGGATACGGTGGCAACTAATTTGCCAGTTAACCTTAAAAGCCAAGGTGAAGCTACAGCCAGAATACAAAAGGTGGAATGAGAATGAAAATTAGCAGCGAGGGACGGAAGGAAAATAATAAAAACAAAGGCAGAGGAAAAAAAATGAGGTTCGTAACCTCAATCTGTAAAGGGTCAGGGGCCGTTTTGGCGGATTTGAAGGTTTGAATTGTTTATCTGTTATTATCAACCCCCCCCCCCCGCCTCCCAAGGCCGGATGACCGGCTCGGTTCGTCCTGTTAACGGCTCCGCGGTGCAAGGACGGTTTGGTTCATCAAGTGTCACGGCTCCTGCACAAGCAGAGTGAGCTGTAGCGCAAAAAATTTAAATAATAAATAAAAAACATGAGGAAGATGTTGAACCATGCGTCCACAGATACAGGACAGTGAGGCGCTGTGGAAATGTTTCAAAATTCCACTTAAAATCCATAAATAAACAAAACTAGTTCTCGTGTTGCAAGATCCAAATTGCAAGGCCGCACTGATTCGTGTAATTCATCAGAACAAGCTCCAGTTTCACTCTGAAAGTCAGAACTATTAGTGGTGACGAAAGGTTCGACTACCATTTGAGATCTGGTTCTTGACGAGTCACTCGGTAGAAAGAGTCGTTCGACTTTTCCGACTCTTGCATGGTTTGGATCGGTCGGTGTCACGCGCGGTGAGTGAGGGGGGGGGCCTGGACGAGAGTCGGAAGAGTTGGTTGGGCTCTGAGTTTCAAACTGAATTCTCGCAAAGAATCATTTAATTGTGTCGAAATGATCTATTTTAAGTGTAAAGCACTCACGTTCAATACGAATTACACCAAATGTCTAGAACTTTTTTTTTAGTCCTCTGTGATGGTTTCCAGTTTGTGAGACTCACTCTTTTTCCGGACTCCAGAATCCTGAGTAATTAGTCGCGAGATGTGTTCGCTACGAACGGATCGTGCTCATGTTGCACATCGGTAACTTTTAGTCGGCCATAATAATAATAATAAGCACAGTTCTGTTGATTTGTGAGGCTTTGTGACATTTTTTGAGTTTCACAGGAGAGTGGATAATGGTAAAAAGGTGTTGCCATGGCAGAAGGATGGGAAACGGATGGGAGTATAGCTGGCATAAAGACTCAGTCTCCAAAATGGTCTCCATATACGGGTGTCACCGGATAATACATGCAGGGCTGTAAAAAGGAGATTTCATCCCTCCGAGCGCGTCGGAGGGATGAAAAAGGAAGAGAACAGAACGAAGCAGAGAGCAAAATGGAAGCCAAATCCCCGGAGAATAATATGGAGATCTGCCTAACATAAGATCCTTGTGGTAATGCAATTTAAGTTAGAAGGAAAAAATGTCGGGGTAATCTCATCAGTCCGTCGGAGAGAGGGATGTCAGACGTAGCCTGTGGCGAGCCTCTAGCAGGGTCTCTCCTGCACCAGCTATCCTTCTCCACCCCCCCCCCTCTCTCTCTCTTTCTTCCTCCCCTCCCTCACTTCCTTCCTGTTTAAGAAGGAGCAGTACCTCTCCCCCTATTAGGGCCGGCGACAAAATGCTGAATCTCCTGACGACGGAAGACCAAAAACGGCGAGCGTTTAGACAATAAGTTGTATCATATTAACTTGGTGCGCCAATTCGCCATGACATGATCCGCGGGGGGGTCCCCCAAATGTTGCCGATCGATGCCCATCGCTCCACTGTTACCTCAACGGCTGCTGAGATTTCAAGCATCCCCGAACTGCCTTTAATTTACTTTGTGAAAGCATGGACGGACATTCAACAACCAAAGGCTACAAAGGACGAAGAAGCCTGGTGGGCCACGTTTGACCATGTTGGGTGCAGCACCCATGGCTTCCTTTAGGGGTCGCATTTTGGTTCCAATGGTCCGGATCCTGGTGGAGTCGTTACTGCATGGAAATGTTCACCTGCTGAATCGTTAAATTATGAGTTGAAACCACAGGCAATTTGTAAAACTTTGTTTTGTGTGGGTCAATAGCTAAATCACATGCATTCACTTCTCTTTAGAGGATAAGCATTACAGGTCAGCATTATTCACAGCATACTGTGTGTATATGTATATATATTCGATACTGTGAATACTTTATGGATCTGTAATCAGCCGTCCCTGCCTGAAAGACGTGTCATGTAGAGATTACAAACCCAGGTGCGTGTGAACCCCAACATTTGCATGAGGAGAATGAGATTGCTTTGTCAGAAATGACACAATGAGCACAAGGTGCCATGTGCAGTATCCCACCGGGTCACATGCTCCGGATGAACATCATCCATCACGGAGACGAGGGGGGAGAGAGCGTTTCTACACCTTCAAGAAGCCCCCCGGCCTCTCCTCAAAGGCCCGGCCACACGGAGGCAAGGTGTGGACGTCACGGAGGTCTGGAACCCCAGAAGAAGCAGGTGGCTTGAGAGGAAGAAGGGGAGGAGGAGGAGGAGGAGGAGGAGGAGGAGGAGGAAGGGGGGCCGTTCACGGAGGCGTTGTTATTTAAAGCTTTAGGCTCCGGCGGCTCTGAGGTGACCGTCCTGTTGAGATGAGTCACTCAGTGGGAGCTCAGCCACAGTTGGAATGACCTGGTTTGACAACACAGTTTGGGAATCACTCTTAATTAAAGTGACGGGGAGCTAGAGAGCGGATACAGCCAGAGAACTCATTCAGATGCCAGGAAACGTGCTCCCAGCCCGGTGTTCTGACACGGCAACACCTTTAACGGTTAAACAAAACATTTTATAAAAAATAACACCGCTACCCTGTCTCAACCCCATAGAACTGTGCTTATTATTATTATGGCCTCCTAATAGTTTGTGCGAGACTCGCGAAGGATTCGCCCGTGGCGAACACATCTTTTTAATGACTCGGGAATCTGGAGTCACTCGGGCAAATGAGTGGATCTTGGATTTGCAAACCGAAAATAATTACTGAGGACTATATCAAAGTCCAAGGCAAACAAAGGGTCAAGGCGTTAGGTGTAATTCATATTGATTTACACCCTGCGTTCCACCAAAATTAATACTTTTGACAGAATTAAATCATTTCGGGGAGCTCTCCGTTCACAACGACTCTTTCATTGAGTGACTCGTCAAAAACCGAATCTCAAAAAAAAAAAAAAGTCTAAACTTTCATTGCGACTAAGGGGTTCCGACTATTAGAGTGAAACTTGAGCATTTTCTTTTTTTAACCTGTGCTGTCAGCATGCTGGGCATACAACGCAGAGTATTTGTATGTCATTGCATTCAGGACAGAGTAAGTCTGCAAGTGGAGTTCAACTTCTCAACCTGCAATGAAACTCTTTATTAATTCTTAAATCATCAAGAACTGCTGCAATAACTCTGTCCTGTGGATGACCTGGAGAATGACAAGAGCACAGTTTTTGGTTATAGAGAACCACCACCAACCCCCCTCTTTGAGAACTATTTATCATGTTTGGGTCAATAAACAACTTATCACTACTCCAAGAGGGGGAGAATCACCACGGTGAGACAAATAAACATAGAAACAAACAACAAACAAACTTGAGCATTTTCTGATGAACCCAGAGCTGCTGTTCTGCTGGATCCGATAAATTAGACGACGCTTCCACGCAATTTGGATCTAGCAACACAAGCGCTAGCTTCCCTCATTCATGAGTTTGATGAGGAATCCGAAGCGGGTTCACAGTGTCTCTCCGTAGCGGTTCAGAACGGCCTTATCTTCTAATTCCCAACAAAAAGTTGACCAATGCAATCCAAGCCTAATAGGGGGGAAAAAAAAGATGGCGATCTATCGCTGTCAACTATTTTAGAGGCGACGCCCGAGGACCTGGAAGAGTGTGGAAAAAGTGGCTGCGCAGCATATCAACGAGGCAGATAAGGGCAGATTGTGGAGTATTGATTACTGATAGGCATCAGCTCGGCAACACACGCCACCCGACCCATCTCAAGACCAAGAGGAAAACCTGATTGGTTTGAAAAGTGCATGCATCCATGTTTGGTCAATCACATCTGATATTAAAACATTTCAATGTTTCATCAGCCCATCATACCTTCGCAATCAGACTCCAGTCCAGTTTGTTATTTCATGTTGCGTCGTTTTAGTATTTTAACATTTATTTATGATGCAATTTGTACCTTTCGCAAGACATATTATGTACAGTACATTGCATTTCAATGTATTATCTATTTTATGCATATTTGTATTAAGATAAGCTAAGATAGCACATTATTAATCCCTGCAGGGAAATTCAGTTCAAACTTCGAACCTGAACTTGGAATTAATTTGTGTAAAGAATCTCTTCATCAGGGAGATTCATGCACGATTTATGCACATTTTGGCATTAATCAATCTTTTAGCTGCTCGTTATTTAAAAAAAAAAATTCCCAGAAAGACATTGCCACCCACTCCATAGCAGTTGGTATATTATTTGTATTTGTGTGAAAGAAACAAATTAAAAATTAAAATCCGAGTGTGAAATGAAGAGACAAGTATGTTTAACGGTGGAGTGTAACAGGGAACTGTGGCAGGGGATAACATCTACAAATAGGAAAAAAATCTCATCACGAACCATGAAACTAGAATGCTGTACTTAATACAAAAGTAAGTTTTAGAATTTGATTAATTAGCTCAAGTTGGATATTCACTAAATAAACATACTCATGGTCATGAGCGGATGGCAATTTAGGTTTAAGATGCAAATTAATTCAAATTCAAATTAAAAGTTTCACATTCTTCACATAAACAACCCCAGTAAAATAACTGACGGAGAATTATAACTAAGAATTTCAATAATAAGTTTTATATTTTAAATTGACCTCAATTGACCTGTACACATGATGATGTCAGCGCCATTCATTCAGTTTCCTGCTTCCTGTCTTTCCGTGCGTTGCCCACACACACACGCGTATGTACACGTGCACGTGATGCTCATACACACACGCAGAGAGACACTCATAAAAAAAACATGCAGACACTGACACGCTCAGACGACAGACAACCCCCGAAAAGACACACACACACACACAGACACACAGACACACACACAGACACACACACACACACACACACACGCACATTAAACCACACTATACTACACATTAAAAGCGTGAACAGAGAGTGTCTTTTCTCCCCGGCGGCGGTGAGGGATGGGGAGCACACTGTGGTTTTGTTGTTCCGTCGCCCTGTTTTCGTCTCCTCATTTATTCGGGGTCTGAAAGGCGGCGCTGCTGGGGCCATCAATCTCAATCGCGGGGCCGCACTTCCTGCTCCGCTCTGATTGGACGTAATGATCTCCGGATGTCACTCCACACACACTGATATGTTTCACTCCCTGACCCATCTGCTCAACACACACACACACACACACACACACACACACACACACACACACACACACACACACACACACACACCCCATCACCCAGCGCCCTGCTGTCGCTCCCTTATCTCCCTTGTGCACCTTTTCCCACCTTACACACACACACACACACACACACACACACACACAAACATGCGCACACATGCACACACACACAAACACACACACACACACACACACACACACACACACACACACACACACCCACAATACTACCAATACATGATACTTATTACTACCAATATCTTTATTGTGTATTATTAGTAGTAATAGTAGTATTAATACAAATAACAATAGTACTACTGTACGACTTCTACTACCACTACAACTACTAATATTTCTACTACTACCAATACATCTACTACTGCTACTACTACTTCTACTAATACTACTTCTAATAGCAATAATAATAATAATAATAATAATAATAATAAAAATAATACAACTACGACTACCAATACAACTAATACTACTACTACAACTACTACTACTACCACAAATATTACTACTACTACTACTACTAAGAATAATAATAATAATAATAATACAACTACTACTCTCAATACAACTAATACTACTACTACTACTACCACTACTACTTCTAATGGTACTACTGCTTATATAATAATAATAATCATTATCATCATCATAATAATAATAATACAAATACTACTACTACTACTACCACTAGTACTACTACTACTACAAATAATAATAATAATACTAGCAATACTACTAATAAAAATGATACTACTACTACAACAACAACAACAACAACAACAAATAATAATAATAATGATAATAATAATAATAATAATAATAATAATAATAATAATAATAATAATAATAATAATAATAATAATAATGAGAATACATTACACAGATATAATATACATATAAAGATACAAATACAAAGATTTACGTGCTAAAAAAATTATATGAATTGTTCCTTCCTTGGTGAATAAGACAGATAGATAGATAGATAGATAGATAGATAGATAGATAGATAGATAGATAGATAGATAGATAGATAGATAGATAGATAGATAGATAGATAGATAGATAGATAGATAGATAGATAGATAGATAGATAGATAGATAGATAGATAGATGGACTCTTAAGAGTCAGATTAGGTGCAGAGCTACTAATTCATTGTTCTCATATGGAGTTATATAGTGTAAAATTGTTTTATATAAGGGAACCAAATTGAAAGTGCTTTGTAAATACATGTGATCATGATGCTCTCTACGAGTCCTGAGTGAGGTCAAGCCAACATGTCATACAATGTGCAGTGATGTTCTAAATTACCTTAAATCATCTTGAATATGCTGTGATATACTGCATCAAGTGATTTAATAGTGACAGTAGAATATAAAATTGTAATAACCCAGTGCTGATCATAAGGTTGTTTGTACAAGTTCATATATCTTTTTTTTTTTTTTTTTTTACCTGTGTTGTCAGCATGCTGGGCATACAACACAGAGTATTTGTATGTCATTGCATTCAGGACAGAGTTAGTCTGCAAGGGGAGTTCAAGTTCTAAACCTGCAATGCAACTCTTTATTAATTCTTAAATAATCAAGAACTGCTGCAATAACTCTGTCCTGTGGATGACCTGTAGGATGACAAGAGCACAGCTTTTGGTTATAGAGAACCACCACCAACCCCCTTTTTGGAGAACTATTTATCATGTTTGGCTCTATAAACAACTGATCACAACTCCAAGAGGAGGAGGACACACATACACAGTGTGTGTGTGTGTGTGTGTCCACTGATGAGTGTACATGACTTATCCCCATTGGTATTGGTGTAGAAGGTCGGTATTATGTCGCGGCTTCCAAGCAGCAGAAGGGGCCCCGAAGCCCCCCCGAACTCTGCAGCCCTGTGGACACCCTACGGCTGCAGTAAAACCCCGAGTACCCTGCCCTGCGGCCACAGAAGACCCCCGGGCCCCCAGAGAAGCCAGAGGGCCGTGGAGCAAGCCCCATACCCAGCCCCGAGGAGCATGACCCAGTCCCAGGGAGCATGAGTAGACCCCACACCCCAGGGACACACACATACAACCCACCCCCAGGTGCAGGCACAAGACGCAGTCGCCGGCACAGAACCGGGGCCACGGGCGCAAGGCACGGACCGCGGGGCCGAATCCCGGACCCACGGTGACGGACACCCCACCCGGCCGACCAGACCAGACCATACACCCCACCCGGCGTGAGTGCCAAGTGCCCATACACGTAGCAGCGTGTGCCCAGCGCGGGGCACCTCAATGTTACCACCCCCCCCAGCCCCCGCCGATGCCGGCAGGCCGCCAGGTATACAGGCCTTGGGTTTTTAAAGCAATTATGTTTCCTTATAGATTCAGTAAGGAATGGGAGATTGGATAATGAACTCCTGACATTCAGATTGTTCAATGTCTCGCCATCCATGGGCCAATTGTCGCTCTGTTTGTAACCATTTAATTATAAATTGAAGATGGTTTGCTCGATAGCAGTTTCTAAAGTTTGGGGCTGCTAGGCCTCCACAGTCTTTGTTTTTCTGTAGTGTTGCTAGTTTAATTTTCAGTTTCTTGAATTTCCAATAAAATTTGTGGACTATTCTAGAGTATGTAGAGTCTAGAGTATTAAACCAATGTACTGTTGGTTGCACTAGGGTCATTGAAAATACATAGTTTACTTTTGGAAGTATATGCATTTTCACTGCTGCTATCCTACCAATTACTGAGATGCGTAGGTTGTTCCATTGAATGAGGTCTTCTTCAATGGATTTGTGCAATGGAGTGAAGTTAAGAGTAACCAAATCCCAAATCCCACTGTGATGGTTAAGTGAAGTTTCTGGGTTGCAGCATTACAGTCCCCCCCACTGAGTGGTAAGACTGTGGTTTTAGTCCAATTTATTAAATAGTCTGAGATAACTGAGAATTTAGATATAAGATTGAACACCTCCGGTAGGAATGATTTTGGGTTCCGTATGTACAACAAGATATTGTCTGCATACAAACTGATTTTGTGAAGAGAGTTTCCTGTTTGTATGCCTACAATATTACTGTTTTGACAGATATCCCCCATGAGGGGTTCAATAAAGATGCTGAATAGTAAAGGGGAGAGCGGACATTCTTGTCTTGTGCCGCGTTGTAGAGTGAAACGCTGTGAAGTGTAACCATTGGTGATGTGAGGTGTCTGAATGAGGGCCCTGGGTTCTCAAGAATCAGAGCCCATTGTATAGTGATTGTATGGTATAATTACTAACGTATCTTACTTTTAATTTATTGCTTCGTTGTCATACGGAGAATGAAAATAACAACGTGTCTATTCCTATGGGAGAGGAAATGTTTTGATGCATTCAGCTTAAGTCAGCAGAGGAAATGTGTTGATGCCTCCAGCCTGCCAGAGGAGGATATGTGTAGATTTACGTTGGACAAGTGCTGAACTGTGACCTATGCATCATGACCAGATGGGCTACATGGTCTCCATACAAGTATATAGGACAAGTCTTTTACTTCAGTCGGGAGAGAATATATCTGGTTCCTGTTCTCTCCCAGGCCGTCCATGGCAAGTCTGGTTTGATGCTGAATCTTTGTAATAAAACTATTATTTTAATCAAGTCAGAGTCAGCGGTCACATCTTCATTCATCAGCACATCAAATTCATCAAGAAACTACAGATTACAGAGGCAGATGGAGAGCTGTAGAGGTATCAATCCATTGAATGAGTAACTCTCCTTTGTTGGTTGAAGGACTGAAAAGAGATTTGTCCAATTAACTGTTTCAAATGCTTTTTCGGCATCCAAAGAGGCAATAATAGTATTAAAGTTGTTCCTTTGACATATGCTGATCAGACTGAATAAACGACATATATTGCTGGATGGGTGTCTGCCTTTGACAAAGCTTGTTTGGTCTGGGTGAATTATAAATGGAATTACTTTTTCTATTCTGTTGGTTAGTGTTTTGCTTTTAATCGTAAGGTTGCAATTATTAAGGCTCATGGGTCTGTAACTGGAGGTGAGGGTTGGGTCCTTTTTGGGTTTGAGCAAAACCAAAATGAGAGCAGTATTCATGTTCGGAGGCATGGTGGAGGTTGACTTGACCTCTGTAACCATACTGATGAATAATGGGGATATAAGTGACCAGAAGCGTGTATAAAATTCCACTGGGTAGCCATCTGATCCAGGTGATTTATTGTTGGGCATAGAGAACAGTGCTTTCCTGAGTTCTTCAAGAGTAAGTGTTTGATCTAAGTTGGTAGCCTGCTCCGTCAAAAGTTCAGGAAGGTCAATATCATCAAGGAATGAGTGAATGTTTGATATATTCGATTCATTATCTGAGTGATATAGGTTATTACAAAAGTCTCTAAATATGTTATTGATGTCTTGCATGTCTTGTATGTTATTCTACCCTGTGAATCTTTGATGGCTGTAATAAGTGATTTTTCTCTATCCAGTTCAATTGATTAGCAAGAAATTGACCTGAGTTGTCATTGAACTCAAAAAAAATTGCTGAGATGTAATTGTCCTGATATCAATTGAGATTTGCTCAGAAGATGAATGGGCTTGTTGGGAGTGCAACTCCTTTAGTCGCTGTTCGAGTTTATTTTGGCATTCTTGTCTTTTCTTTTTCTTGTGAGTGGAGAATGAAATAATGTTACCTCTTACAACTGCCTTAGCTGTTTCCCAAAGTAAGGATGGTGATATTTCTGGTGAGTCATTCAGTTCAGTCACTTCAATGAAGGAAGTCCATTCTCTGGAAAACAAATGGCTAAATTCTTTATCTGTCAAAAATGAGGTTTTAAACCGCCACCTGCCGGGAGAGTTCCAGTTTGTTTCATTTATCAGGTTGAAACTAATCGGCCCGTGATCGGAAATTACAATAGGGTGGATTTCTGATTAGTGATTTTGGACAGTGTGGAGTTACTTGTCAAGAAAAGGTTGATTCTAGAGAAACTTTGGTGGGGTGGTGAATAATATGTGTATTCTCTAGAATGTGGGTTATTTGATCGCCAACAATCCCCATAAGCAAGATCACTCATATATTGTTTTATAGTGTCCGACAAACGCCAGGATTTGTGAATATTTCTGGCTTGAGAACGGTCTAAATTTGGATCCAGTACTGTGTTGAAGTCTCCTCCCAATATGAAAATTGATTCAGAGAATTCTAAGAGTTTTGAAAATATATTGTGAAAGAAATCCTCATTGGGGCCATAAATATTATGTATGGTTAATTTGACGTTACCTAAAATCCCATTAATCATTATGAAACGCCCTTCTGGGTCTGATATTGTGGTTTTATTTTGATATGGGATACTTTTATTGATCAATAAAGATACACCTCTTTTTTTTGAGTTGTATGATGAGGAAAACATCTGATTAACCCATTTAGCTTTGAGTTTGAGGTTCTCAGATGCAGTGAGGTGGGTTTCTTGCAGTAGACAGAAGCTGGGGTTCATCTTGGTGAGGTGAGTTAGGGTTTTGCTAGGCAATAATAGTAGTATAGCTATTTGCAAGGCAATAGCTATACTACTGTTCCCATGCTTTCCCATAGATAAGTCTGGGATTTCCTCCTTTACATTCCTTTTCACTGCCATAGTATTGTAGGAAGTTTGTAGGGATACATTAGTACACAAATAAATGACAAGTAGACAAGGATAAACACAGAACATTGCCGGATTAGACATACATAAAGTGAAGACATTATAGAGTGAGAGTGATGGGAAAAGTAAGGAGAGGGGGATTAAGGAGGTGAGATGATGAGAGAAGTACGGAGGGGGAATTTGGAAGGTGAGATGAGAGTGAGCGATATTTTAAATCCTGATATAGATAGCATGCCTATTCCTACATCTTGCAGTATATAATAACCAGAATTACAAGAATACATACATAATGATCAAAATAACCAGGGTGTGGTGGTATAACAGACCATCTATATATAGTTTATCAACAACCATCGATAGGCGTTTACCCTTCTGCCGGTTCTCCTTCAGGACATGTTACAGCACCTTCCGTCAGTCGTTGATCTCCCGGGGGAATTGATCGTTCATACCCAGCGTGGTTCCTTTCAGATCCTGTCCTTTGCTTTTAACCAGCTCCTTGTGATTGAAGTGTTCAAACTTAGGAATGATGGAGCGGGGACAGTTCCCCACACGGTGTCCCAGTTGATGAACTCGGTGAAAGGTGATCTGCTTCACGGTGTCCGTCGGGAGTTTTCGGGGCGGTGCGGAGAAAGTCTTTCACCATTTTTTCTGGGGACTCGGTTTTGTTCTCTGGGATCCCAGAAAATATGAGGTTGTCCCGCACACTTCTGGATTGCATATCCAGGATAGTCTCTTTCATTATTTTATTTCATTTTTTTACAACTTCCATCTCTGCTGTGAGGCGCTCCGTGGAGGTTTGGAGAAGTGGACCGAGCATGTCCAGCTTTTTGTTAATCTCATCCAAGACACTCACCCCTACAGCACCCAGTATGAGATCCTCTGTGTGCGTTGCTGAGTTGGTCTTCTTCCTTTTCGCGGGATTATTGCAGACCTGGTCGTCTTCCATCACGTATGCGTTATAAAAAAAAATCGATATAATCCTTCACTTCCACTTTGGTTTTGCGCAGTGGTACCTTTTATATATATATATTATTTGCAATTCGCTTTGTTATTTTGTCTGAGATGGAGATGCTGGTGCATTAGTTAGTGTAGCAGGGTGCCGCGATGTTGGGTCTCCAGTCACTACTCACTTCCGCTTCCGTCTTCTCTCGAGATCACAGCATGCTCCCGTTCCCTTCACCACAAGTTCAAATCACAAAGGTGTTTTTAAACCTGATTCTGATGGGACAAATCCACTGACTTGTATTGCAAAATAACCTTAAAACCCAAATCCAGCAGTTTGTGCTTTCAATTAAGTCCCGATAATGACCAACGCCAAAAAAGTCCACGGTTTAATTATCAGGGCTAGGCTGTTGTTTCATCATAATTTAATATATACGCTTTTATGATAGAAGGGGCCAAGACACCCAGAGTGTAAACGACCATTCTTCAGCAAAGAAAATAGTTTTTAATGGACTGTTGAGTTCCAGTGAAGTCCTGTGATGCGTTAAACAGATCTGCAAGAAATAGTATTTGCTGTCAATGTCCAACGGAAATATACTTCTCTTAAATATTCCCCTTGATACCAGCTTTTATGAGCACACAAATCATAACTGACTGTTTCAGAGCATTGTGAAAACATCGGAGAAGAAAGAGAAAAAGCCATTGAATGGGAGCGTCCCTCTCACAAATGCTCAGAATCCAAATGATCAGTTCCATTGGCAACTTCGGAGGAACCCTTCAGATTGCCCTCTTTAATTTTTCATTTTCGATTTTTGGTTCCAAAAAGCCAGCTTGCCCTAGCTTGTTGCCTGACAGCCAACGCGGGGCCCCTGTGTGAGTCTGTTTAAGTGGCGCTTTGCTGAGGATCAGATAGGAATCATGTTTCTGAGATTAGGATGGGGAGCAACGGCGCACTTAGACGGCCAAAGCTGTGTAAACCCAAACCCCCGAGATCCCACATTAGCACTGAGAGGGGGGAAAAAAATGGACGTATGTGGCCCGTGGAAAAGCAGAAAGGCAGAAAGGCGAGCTAGCCATTGGCCAAGCGACAGCATGAGGATCGCGATAAGGACGCCACAGAGTCGGATGATACCAATCTGTTTTGTCTGGCTCGCCTCTCGACATGGGGCCGAATTATCGACAAACTGAGACGCTCCACCCCAACATCGCTTACATGGAGGTGCCAGAGATATGCAAGCCCTGTTTTTGTTTTTTTGTTGGGGGTGAGGAGGGTGTTATGTCTCAAGGAAACCAAGAAAATGGCCCAGAGGCCGCGAGCGTAAATAAGCAGTCGTCTGCAAAGAATAGCATTTAATGGACTATTGAGTTCCTATGAAGTCCCCCCGGGTGCTCGAAACAGATCTGCCAGAAATAGCCTGGCTGTCGATGTCCAATATGTCTTTCCTAAATATTCCTCAAGTATTGTTCTCTTGATACAAGTGGGGTGAGCTGATAGGGAGTTTGTTATAAATGGAGCCTTTTTAAAACCTGGCGACCATGATCCAGATCAAGCCTGGATGATTGAAATACCCCAAATTTACTTCACAGGAGCTGGCTGGTATCTTGAACAGAAAACCCAATCGAAAGCATTAATGTAACCTCACTGCAGCAGGAGTTTGGACATACATTTTGGTTGTTTGGTTACTTTTTTTAAAGTAAACTCAAAATTATTTTAAATTAGTATTAAATTACACTTCACTACATTACATTACACCAATGCTTTTTTTTTTCAATAAAAACTTTTGCATTTTTATTATAATAATATAATATTCTTTTAACTCTTACGTCTTTAATTCTATTTTTTTTTTTTAGTACTTTTGTGTGTTATTATTTCTAAACACTGTTTGCGCTAATGGAGGCCAAAATTGCACATTTTGCTCTGGTTCTTCTTCTTTTTTAAACTTTATTAACCACCGCGTCGGGGGATTCCGTACGCAGTCCTATTGTTTACCATGGGGATCAGCTGTCTCAATCAGAACACTGGTGCTATAGTTCTGAGAAAAACTAAGAAAAGCTGAACATATTACACCTGTTCTCAGGTGAGAGCTCAACAGTGGGTTTCGGGAAGTGAAAATCCCATTCATATTCTGAATGGATGATATCAACCTTGTCTTAAGAAAAACATGTTTTATTCCCGATGTCCTGGAGAAGTTCTACACAAGCTACAATCCTAAAGTGTGACAGTGACGTCTCTGATTGGTGGAGCTTGTTGTTATCATGGAAATGTGCATTGTGCCCAAGAACGTCACTGTCGCCGAGTGAGTTACTGTTCCCACTGAACTGAAACACTATTTATTCACACACAACACAAACTACAATATAGTACAAAACTAATATTAACATTATTAACACTATAATAATGACAAACTATCGTTAGGTTAGAAGTCGTTGAAAAGATATCATTCCCAATGGTTTATGGGATGAGTAGTTCCTTTATTCTCAAAAAAATTATGAACACAGTCTTGTACCTTTACCCATTTTATCCATTTTCCATTTTTTTGTGCTCTGAATAAAATGTTTCATGGTCACGATTCATCTGGTAGTTGATTATCTTGGTTACATCATCTTGACTTAAAACTCTTTGTATAAAAGTTCTGTGAAACATGAATGGAGTGAATGAATGGGAAATTCACTCCGGGAAACGGAGCTGTTCAAAAAGTGAGTGGTCACTGTTGAGCTCTATTGGCTCCCATGTGCCACAGAATTGACTTCAAAACCCTGTTACTTGTTTATAAATCACTCAATGGTTTAGGGGCAAAATGCATCTCTGACTTGCTTCTATCCTATGAACCCACTAGACTTTTTAGGTCGTCAGACATCGGGCCGCTCGCTGTTCATAGGATCAAAACCCAACCATGGTGAAGTCGCATTTCATTATTATGCCGTAGAAAGCTGGATTAAACCTCCGGAAGACCTTCGATTAGCGCCAAGTCTGGCTACTTTTAAACACAACACCTGTGCCTTTAATTGCTGCTAATAAATGCACTCTAACTCTAAAATGCACTTTGATTTTTTATTATTTTTATGTCTTTTGTACGTTTTTAAATTTCTTAATTTTTCTACGCTCTTTCCTTTTTATCTTTTTTATAAAAAACACTTTTAATTGCCTCTGTGCATGGAATGTGCAATATAATTAAACTTGCCTTGCCTATACACGAATACAGGAATTCATATGTGTAATATTTGTTGTAGAATAATTGCTTTATTTATTTCAGAATGGTGCTGATACCTTGAAAACGTAATGGCTACTAAATAATTAAAATGCATGTTTCAACACAGTTTCTTTTAATAAAATTTAATTAAACCTTTCTATTACCAAATAAGCACATGGCGGCCGAGAAATATTCTTAGATAACCATTATTATTTTCTATGCGGTCATAAAAGTGTTCTGGGCAGCAAATCAAACATCAGATCTAAACATCAAGTTATAATCAAAGTTAAGAAAATTACAAACAAAAAAAACATTTTTGCAACATGTTTGCACAGCAGTTCTTTGATCCCTTTAGTTATTTTATTCTTTGAATCACGCGCTCGTTTGTAATAGTAAAGAGTTAACGTCACTCGCCAGAAAGTCATCAGCAGCTTACATAAAAGAAATAGGCAATGATAATAATTATGCAATGCAATAAAAATTCAAAAAAATAAAATAAATGATGTATGGAAAATGTGGACACAATACACAGTAAAATATGACAATATAAACTAAACAACTGATAAATAAAGCAAGCCATGAACCAGAAAGCTGAACCTAAGAAACAATAAAAATGTATGTTTATGGATATTTATATGGCTGTAGAATTGGAGAGTATTAATGCACATTTCGAGAAAATTCACAAAAAAAGTAAAAACAAAGAAATTCATATTCCCCCTGATGTTGGGAGAACATGCCATATTTATCGAGAAACAATGTAAGAGTACATGAGAGAGTGCGACCGAGTCACTTGTTTGGGATGGATGTTGTTTACTGTGTGTTGGGGGTTTTTTTGTGCACGTGTGTGTGTGTGTGTGTGTGTGTGTGTGTGTGTGTGTGTGTGTGTGTGTGTTTGTGTGTGTATGCACATGTCGACTGGGTGCACTTTGATCAAAGCTTTGAAGAGTGTGTGCACAGCAGGTAGAGAATGTTTTTTTGGGGGGAGGGTATGCATGCATGTTGAGAAAATAACCCCTCAGCCCTCAGAATATCCCCACACACATGCACGTACGCATGCACGCACGCCACGCCACGCCACGCACGCACACACACACACACACACACAAACACACACACACACACACACACACACACACACACATACAAACACGTGTGTGTGTGTGTGTGTGTGTGTGTGTGTGTGTGTGTGTGTGTGTGTGTGTGTGTGTGTGTGTGTGTGTGTGTGTGTGTGTGTGTGTGTGTGTGTGTGTGTGTGTGTGCGTATGTGTGTGTCTGTGCATGTATGTGTGTGAAAAGATGGAGGCCACCTACACAAAGCAGTTATTCCCCATTGGACACTAAACATGCATACGCGTGCATGTTACATTACATAGCTTATTTATTTTTGCTTTCTTGTTGTTTATATATAATGTTATTATTATTATTATTATTATTATTATTATTATTATTATAATTATTATTATTACCATGCAAAACTATTATAAAATATGATCATGTACAAATAACAAAGTTAGATATAAGAAGAAACATATATTATTATTATTATTATTATTATTATGAACAAATATAATTAAATAAATGCCAAAAAGGAAGAAAATATAAAAATTATAATAATGATATACTTATTTCTCTTTTTCTTTTGCACAGCCTTTGAAGTTACCTCTTTTATCATTTCACTACACTGTACTTGTATGACAGCATGTGACAACTATGCATGTATAAGTTACTGTATATACTGTATATACAGTATATATAATCAGTTTCATCAGTTTTCCAAGAGAGTTCTGAGAACAAATTAAATTTCATTTATGAAACTCATACCCCACAAACAAGCCTTAAAATATTAGCAATTAAAACTCATCCACCTAATCATCCACCTCCGGCTCAGTGTCGGTATAAATTTAAAATCTTCATCTTGTGAATCCGGTGCCATGTTTGTTGTTGGATGTTAGTTTTTGTAGCAGGACCCTCGTATGTTTGAATCCCAGAGGTATCTGGCTCTTCAGGGGCGTTCATTAATATGAATGCGTCTTGGCCTTTGTGTGCAGCAAACACAAAGAAATGAATAAGAAAGCATTTCATAATTCATCAGATTTCGCCCTGAGGAGTCAAGCGAACATCACTTTAATAGAGACACAAGCAAACGATTCGTTCCGAGCGAACAAATCCTTCAAGTGACTCGGGGTTCTGGAGTCACTCCGGCAAAAGAGTCGTTCGTTCGCCTCTCAGTAATGGCTGCCAGACACACAGGCCGAACTGAGACTCTGGATACACGGACGAGACGAAGCCTCACAGGGTTCCCAGCAAACTCCTTGAGTTTCAATTTAGCGAGTGGGAGAGAGAGAGGGAGAGAGAGAGAGAGCAAGGGAGTGAATGAATCTTCTACTGGCAAAGTATAAAATAATGACTGAGGATTCAATTAACAAGAAGAAAAAGGGGAAGGCTTTTCTCGTGGTTCGTACTGGATGTGATTGATTTACACTTTCACGTTGCGCCGAAAAAAACGAGTTTGATTGAATGAAACGAGTCTTGCGAGAATTCCATTCACCGCCCAGAGCCGAAGCGAGTCTCCTGACTCTCTCTACACCGGCTGGCTCAGGCGAACAAAGAGTTGGACACAGAGCTGAACTTCTCATCACAGGGAGTGAAGACGTTGCCCACCCGTCAGTTGTTAAGCGGCGGAGCGACTTGCGGAAGAGGATGCAATGATGCTGGCTCGGTTGAGTTTCTCCGTCTATTGTCTGAACTCAAGTACCTCAAACTAGCTCTTACTTAAGCGAGCCGCTACTTTATATTTAGCAAAACTTGTTAACTCCAACTTATCTGTGATTCATCGTGATCCGAGGAAATAATTACAGAACCACGGCAGAGACCCATGAAACAAATCAATAACATGTTTGCAGGTTTGTTGTTTTGATATGTTTCTGTTATTTTTCTTCAAAGCATAATTCACAGCTTTCTATATTTGCTTTGCTGTTGCACCCGTCAGATAATAGGTAAGAATGGCAACGACGATTATTAATGTTTGTGTGGGCGAGACGACGCAGGCTCATGAGAAAACTTTTTTAGGACTTATCACAGGAGTTATTTATAATGACAAAGTACGAAAAAAAATGTTTTTCTTTCAAACAAATGTCTACTACGACGTCCCAAAGTGTAGCGCATCATTTAAAAACTGCACCAAAGAGACACAAAATAAGACCGAAAACAATTTTTTCTTTAAATTATATATAACTTCAATGTACTAAACGTTAAAGGATAGTTTTGCCATTGTTCGACCAAGGCCTTAAATGTTACGTTGAACTAATGGGAGGGGACTAAATTTGGAACTAACATTAAAATGTTGGTTCACATCTGTTCCTAGGTCAACGCTTTATGACTGAGAAACTTACCACTCTGCTGTAGCTTCTCACTGTGCTTCCATGCAGTCCAAGGGAGCAAACGTTTAAGCCTAAAAAAAAAAGAGAGACGGGAAAGCAGGAAACTCACATTATGCCCAGACAGTCTTCACAGGTGATGTTGAGGGGTGGGGTCACAAACTGTGCATTTTGTCATGTTTTTCAGGGTTTCATTGACTACTTCTATTTGGCCAAATACAGCACAACAACACAAACTGGAACTTGCGCCACTTCCTGCCGGCAAACTGCAGTAGTCAACGTTACAGTATGCTGGATGTCCCTTGGCAATTGCAAGAACTTTTGAATGTAATGTGATATTACTAAATCACACTTGGCCACGTGACTATAATCTTAATGTCCTGTTAAAAAGATATCCAATGTTCTTTTTAAGGCTAGCGTTTTCTCCATAGGACTGCACTGAAGCGCAGCCAGAAGCTGCAGCAAAGTGGTAAGATACTTAGTAGTAAAGCCTTCAGTCAGATTGTTGCTATGAACAGTTATACATTTAGGGAACCAACATTTTAATAATAAATCCTGCGTTGAAAAATAGCCCAGAACTGATCCTTTAATGAAGAAAAACTTGTTTTTCCCTCTTGTGATCACAGCTAGCTGACTTTTTGTCGAAGCTCAGGCATATATTTCAACTCTAAGACAAAATAAATTGGTCAAAATCTTTCTGCGTTAGTGTCTGGAAGTGGGAGACGACAATGACCGTGCACCAATAAAGATGTAACTGTCACAGCTCATACCAGTTTGAAAAAGAGATTTAGCGCAAGCTCCCTCCATCACAATAATGACCACATCGTGAGGTTTCTGGCTCGCAGCATTGACCCCTTTACTACCAATGTCCATTTCCCCGTTTGTCCTTGTACGTTTCATTTTACATTTTCTTTATCAATCACAAAATACTTCCATTCTACCATCAATTTTGGGAAGGCAAGTCACCTGAAGTAAATTCATCTTGTAAGTAAATCTTGTAGTAAAATTAATCTTGGACGTGTAATCCCCCCCCCCCCCCCGGAAAACATATAGAAATACATAGGAAACGACATAAGGTTATGTAGAAATACATATACACATACATGTGTGTACATGTACATACATATATACGTAAATACACAGTCCATACAGTACTGAAATACATAGATACATACAGTACATACATACATACATACATACATACATACATACATACATACATACATACATACATACGTGCATACATACATACATACATACATACATACATACATACATACATACATATATACATACATACATACATACATACATACCCAGGACCCTCACAGCAAGAATGTCCTGGGTTCGATTCCCGCTTGGGGCGCTGTCAGCACTGTGCTCCAGTGGGTTGTCTCCCGATTAGGGACCTTTCCGTGTGGAGTTTGCATGTTCTCCCCCACGTGCTCACATGGGGTTTCCTCCTTTTAACAGCAGTGAGGACCCCCACCAAAAACATGCAGAAAATCGTCGTCTGACCCGCGATGGACATTTGAAATGATCCCTGGGCGTCACTGCATGCTGCCCACTGCTCCTGGCTGCCCCATGGAGGAAGGACAAGCCAGGATGGGATAGAAGCAGAGAATTCATTTCACCGGCCACAATTTGAAAGCAAGTGTGTGTGTGTGTTGGTCGCCGTCGCCGCATGAGTGCATGTGTTGTGGTGTGTATGACGTGTGTGTCATACATCAATACTGTACATACATACATACATTCATACAGTACATATATACATACATACACACACACACACACACGCGCACACACACACACACACACACACACACATACACACAAACATACATACATACATTCATACATACATAATTAATACGTACATATATATAAAATATATAAAATAAATTAATAAATAGACACATTTGCCAAACATGGTGAAGAGGCGTTGTCCAGGGTTTGAAATACCAATCAAAGGGGGAATCTAGACTCCTTTCCTTCCCTTCGTTTCTTTCCTGCTTTCTTTCCCTCTTTTCATTAAACCGTAATGGTCACCGGGAGAAAGTGTGCCACTTAACAAATGGGCTTCTTCATTCAATACGCAATTAACCTATATCGCTAGGATGGAAGTTTTCAGTCCACAGAGGGGGAGTTTTGACACTGAGTGAATATCTAAAAATGGCAGTGCGCGGTGCAGGAATCAATCCCCTTTTCTCTCCATTGATTCCATTAAAAGCCTTTTTGGAGATTGATTACACTGAAAGCCTCCCTCCGCTTTGGATTACACTTGCACTGTTCCCAATCTCATTTTTTTTTTCGTCGTTACAGTTCAAAGATACGGGCATTTATTCTATTACCCATTGCAAGGTGCGAGGCCCTTAGAACCCGAAACATTAGAGACCACCACGTTCTCGGAATAACCCCCTGGAACACAGATAGCGCAGCATCCTGTCGGGTTTCGCCGACTTTCCACAGATAAGCTTTATCGCCTCTCGTCGCTCCTGTTCAAAATGAGTTCTCTAACGCTGCCGCCATCGCAGAACGCCTGTTTCACCCCGAGTCTGGAAAACTCTGCAAATTGAACTGATGTAACCCGTTTGTAAAAAGAGTAACACTTTCAGAGTCTCCCTGCGCTGATTCTTGGGGTTTTTTTTTCGTTTATTTTTTCAATCGCGGCTGAGAAGAGTCGGGTGATAATGTACAACAAGAGGCGCTACACCCAGAGAAGGATGTTAGATTTGTTTTCCTATTCATCTCCTTTTCAAACGTTGGATTCCAGTCTCCCCGAGCCCATTGCATTGGGCCCAAATCCAAAGAAAACTAAATAAATTGCCCATAGACTCCTTTGTGTATAGTCACTCGCAATACCTCGCCCTTATCTCAGTAATGGAATATTTATCAGCAAAATAAATAAATACAAAAAATGCTTGTTGCCCATGGCAAGTGAATGCATAAAATATGTCATGATTTACGGCTGTTTGTATATCAAGCAGATAAATGATCAAGAATATTAAGGATGGATGGTTGACTCAGCACCTTGCCCCGGGGCGGCCATCTTGGGGGTAAAACCAGGAGGGAGGGGGGGCGGTGTCCTTGGCGGGGGCCGGCACGCTCCCTCCATGATTCATTTATCTGTCACACAATTGTGCTGAGCGTTGCCACTACGTGCCAGCAGCATGTTCATGAATATATCCACAAAATGATATGAAAGCAATAACACTTTATAAGATCCCGGTTATTTCGCTGAACAATCGATCCGACGCTGTCTCTGGAAATTGCATTTCTCTCACTCCACTCTCCTGGTTGTTTAATATTACACCTGATATTTCACCAGGGTGTATGGGGGGATAGGAGTGGAGGAGATGGATTTGCATATGGCTACTGGTGACCTTTCCCCAGTCCCCTCGTGCCGCTCAGCAGCATATATTGGCAGACTTAGGTGTTGTTAGCGACCAGATAAGCGCTTATCCTCCAAACCGCCGCTCACTCCTGTGAGGTCTGGCTTCCCCAAACCCAAACCTCGCTCGCATTTAAAAGGTTACTCTGGGATGCCAAGCTGAAGCCTCCTTCATCACCCCAGGCTACTTCCCAGTCTCCCCAGTCTCTCCAGTGTCTCTCCTGGCTCCGCTGCCACTGAGGTCTGGCACGGAGGTATAGGCCGCTCAAAAACCATGGATCAGGAGCATTGGCCTTCACAAGGTAACAAGGTAAGGTAAGGTAGTCTAAGCGTAGGACAGAAGGCGGCGGTTTTGCTCCCATCCCCTTCACCACAGTGTATCCACAAACATGGCATTTAACTATTTCCATGACAAGCCACTGTTCTCTGATTATTTCCCTTGTGTAAAGCACTGAGTGTGTATGTCCCATGTGTGTACACCCCCTACTATCCAACCGCACACACATAAAAGCCTGGAATCTCATGGACTTACTGACACAAATACACACACAGAATCACACACTCGTAGCTATCCCTCAGTGTGTGTTGTGTAACGAGTGAAACAGAGCCGTGACTAAGCCGGCTAGAATACCCCCCAAGTCCTGTTGGCTCAGCGCTGCAACTAGGAGCAGCGGGGCCTCGTCCTGTTGCTTGGTTGGCTGGCCAGGACTGGGCCTGTTGTTTGGTTGGCTGGATGGCCAGGATTTGTGATGGTCGGCTGGCCAGGACCGGTCATGTGATGTGGTTGGTTGGTTGGCCAGGACTGGTCCTTTTGGTTGGTCTGTTGGATGGCCACGATGTTGTTGGTTGGTTGGCCAGAAGTGGTCCTGTCGGTCAGTTGGCTGGCCAGGATTTGTCCTGTTGCTTGGTTGGCTGGTCAGGAGCAGTCCTGTGGTTCGTTGGCCGGTCAGAGTGTCTCGTGTCCTGGGGGTGTTTGAGGCACTCGGCTTATCCGCCACCACTGCTGCTGTGGCTGCTGAGCTGGGCCAACGTGAACACAACTCCTTTCCTATTTTGACCCGAGGCGGACCACAGTCTGCTGCTTCATTAGGTCACTCCGGCACCTCTCGCTCAGGGGGGATTTGGAGGCAGGTCCGGTCTGGATCGCCATATGGCGGCTCTGGGTTGTGCTGTCATGAAATATGAATCCCAAGATAGTGCTCTTAATGCGCTCTGAAGTGTCACTTGCCTGGGTTTCGATGCTACGAATGACTGTGGGGCATCGATGTTGCAGAGATTTCGTCATTCTTGAGTTTTGTTTTTTTATGGCTTGTGACTTTCTGGGTTTCTGGATTTGGAGCAACAGCTCGTGGACTCATTGCCTCAAGTGAATTCCTATTATTGTGACCTTGTCAACTACCTAATACCCGATGCAGGTAGCCATTAGAAATAAGGAGGCAGGTGCAAGATAAATCTGCTGCGCTGTAAAATGAAAAAAAGTTAAAGTAATAATTATTGTGTTGATTTATAAACAGATGGGGACTGGCAATTAGCACCCTAATTGTTTTGTCTCCTTCACTGCACACCCACACTTCCTTTAATTAGCACACCTCAAACTAAACTCAAACAAGGGAGAGAATTGTCTCTTTGTGAGAAGAAAATGCACTTTCCAACAGCGAGGCTGACAGTGATGGAGAGAATAATGCACTAAAGAAAAAAAAGTCAAACAGAGATATTGGAAATGTGAAGGTGGGCGAGGTGACAGGGGCCAGATGGTTGAGCTCCATGCCTTAAGGGGAGAGACAGCCCACGGGCTTCCACCACTAAACCACTACATTCCCCAAACAAAGAACTCCTCCCCCCGACTCTCCCTCTCTCCACCGCTCCTTCTCTTCCAGACATACTGTATTCTTCAACTTGAATTAAAATGAAGCTTTTCCACACTGATTAACTTTAATTCTGACCTTAATTCATCACTGGCTTTGCCTTAAGGAAGCCATTGACATATAAAGTTAGTTGAAGATAAAGTGGTAATCCATAAGAATATTTTGTGATTGTATTGGTGGGTCCCACCTTTTCAAGCAGGAATGCCCTGATTGAGCATGGAAATTCCCATGTTATTCGTTGGACCCACATTTATGCAATCCATTCTACAGCTCAGCCAATGTTTTCTATTATATTAAAGTGTTAATCCATGAGATTATTTTGCCAAAGAATCCCATATTTACATTTTTTTGAGCTTGCACTTAATTAAGATAGTCATTTGATGTATGTGTGTTATGTAAGTACTCTTTCTTAATGTATGTACATATGTTTTTCCATTGTTGGGTGGTGGGGTCGCCGCCTTTACCGACATGAGATGCGTAAGAGGCAGCCTTGGTGAATTTGATGAAGCAGCGTAGCTAGTTATGGTCAGCAAACTGTTGATATGGAGGAACTGAACACCCACCGAAAACATCCCTGCCACCTCGAGTAACCAAGACAACAAGAAAACAGATCAATCAATCAGAAGACCGAAGACTTTACAGAAAGCACATTAACTGATTGTGGGGCCTGTAGTGTAATCCACCCAATGCAGACAGTCTCACGGATCGCCACTTCATCCTCGTCCGCCTCCCATGATGCCTGAGAGCTAAAACCGGATCTGATTCACTCCAGATGAACTTCCTCTGGTCCACTTCTTGACAGGTGTTGGAAGCGACTTATGAGAAACTATACCTCTGTACGTCCGGTCCTGGGCTGCGGTGGAATCTTTTGGCCACTGAATGTCACCATCTGTTGAGGAGCCGCTTTGTTGGCGCCATTACCTTGCAGTGGAGACGAAGCTTCACCTCTGGAGCTTCACCCCGGAGCTCCGCCCTGCAGCTTCACCCACCAGGTTTGCAGATTATTGCACAGGAACACAGGTAGGGCCCTGATCCCATTCCAGGGGCCAGGTCGGACGGTTTATGGGTCGACATGAACCACTTTTAAATTGTTGGGGGAGTTGCAGAGTTTTTGTGCCTAAAAATTGTGAGATGATGAATTCACAGTGTTATTACTGGAAGTAAGATAGTGTGTTATACTCCACTTCAGCGTGTGCTTTATTTACTTTTTCCGTCAGATGGTCAGCGTTCATGCAGATCCTTTTATTTCTATTACAGTTCTCAATGAAACAGTACTGAATATGCTTAAGTGAGTAAGTGCAGATACTTCAAAAGATGAACTTATTATAGGAACAAAGATAGATAGATGGATAGATGGATAGATGGATAGATAGATGAATCAATGGATGGTTGGATGGATGGATGGATAGATGGATGGATGGATCCAGACTGGCTTGGCTAATTGCGTCACAAAAATTGGTCAAGCTTGAATTCTAGGTAAAGAATATATATTATAATAATAATTAATTTGAATTATGATTCTTAATTTGAATAGATTCATCATTTCCCCACACATTAATTAATGTAGTATGCCAACCTACAAGTTGTCCTATAAGTATATTCAGAGCCTAAAGTAAGAAGTGTGTGTGTGCGTGCTTCCTTGTGTATGTGTGTGCATGTGTGTGTGTGTGTGTGTGTGTGTGTGTGTGTGTGTGTGTGTGTGTGTGTTAGAGGTGTAAGATTCCTGCCTACAGTACGTGTTAATAAAATGATCCTACTTGACAGAATCCTTTACACATTAAGAGAATCTATGGCGCTGCCAGGAGCTAAAGACAATCCTTAGGACCCAGTGGGCCGAGGAAAGAACAGAATCCTTATTCTTGAGGGCCACGCACATCCACCCCTAATGTCCATGTCATCGGCGCTTGAAAAAAAATAGAATACATAATAAATAATAAATAAAGAAGAAAGAATAAAGAATAGCGCGCTGTAAAGGCTCAATCTTCATTTCAATAGGTGTCACTCTCTCAGAGGAACCCCATTCAGGCAGTGCGGCAGTCACCCCCAAAAAAACAACCCAGGGAACCTCGGGGACCCCGAACAGAACTATGGGCTAGGGAGATAAGCCTGGCAGTGGTGGATTGACTCCCATCAGTCTCTACCTCCTCTGGGTGAGGGCTGACAGGGACCCGGGGCGGAGGATGAGAGATGGAGCCGTGGAGCTACCTGAACCCAAAATATTAATCAAGCTCTTGTTTTCCAACATGGCCGCCGGAGGAAAAAAACTAAAAAGTCGATGGTACCTCGTTTTCCCAGGGCCGGTGTCTTCTGAGGGGGATTTTGGACGATTTGGGAATTAACGGTGGCTGTAAAAGGTTTAAATACACTTGGAGTTTCATCATTTCATCAGCTTCATTGGAGTCAACGACACTGGTGTTTAACTGGTGATATTTAGGGAACAAAATGATGGCTAAACTATAAGACGTGTTTGTGTAGCATTGTGTAGTATGCAGCATAATATGACATATTATATTATATGACGCTACATTATATTGATGTCGTAAAAAAACATTGTAATTGCTACTTTTATTGTTTTTGTTGCTATAAATTTGTTATTGCTATTTTGCGCTTTTCATTACTATTTTTGATTGCTATTTTTATCACTATGCGGCCTTTTTATGCACCTTTTTCCAACTGTGTTGTGCTTTCTGCCACAAGGATTTCCCTCGAAACGTCGACAAAATGTTATCTTATTTGATCTTACCTCACCCCATCCAGTTATCCTTATATAATATTATATTTTCATTATTATTATAATATTCTTATACTTTTGATGAAGATCAAGAGATTGAGATAAAACATCGATGTCAGATTTGATCTCGTTTGCTAAAGTGAAATAACAAATCACAGCAAATCCACCAAAATTAGACAAGAAATTATGAAAAGAAAACTGAAAAGCAGGGACGTGTAAAAAAAAAAAAAAAAGTATTATAAGCTCTGTACATCTCTGAACGTCATGGCAACGTGGTGGTGTTGACGGTGAACAACGTTCCCTTTGTTGAGATTCAGATAACGTGGTTTTGAGAACCAGGAAAAAAAGACCACCATTCGGTGCGTTAGAGTCCGGTTGATTTTACCCAAAAAAGGCTCTGTGGAGGGAGAGAGTGACGAGGAGAGCTGGGCAGCGTGTGCATGCACGATGTACGTTTCCTCCATTCTCCATCCCTAACTTCTCTCATTTCACTTATTTTGACTACTCAGTTTTTAACTACATTTAAAGCCCAATGTTGCATATTTTATGCGGACCTGGCAACCCGCAAACCTGTTGGGAACCGATTTCATCCGGCAACTTTTGGATGAAACCAATAGCATAGGGAACGGGGGTGTGTGACTTTTTGAGGTATGATCTATGACATAATTAGAACAATAGATTTGACTTATAATGTAAAATGATCATAAATATATATTATAAAAAATAACGGTAATAAAATAAGAAACAATCAAATTTAAAAAATTCATAATCCAGGTATCGAAAATCTGGTGTGGCAAAATGTGTTAGCCTAGGGGTGGGCGAACTTTTTTGCTCAAGGGCCATGTTTAGTTTTTAAAACTGACCAGCGGGCCAGGTCATTAGTCGGTGAATTGAAAAACAAGCATAAAGCATAAAGTGTTAATCATATGTGAAATCTATTTCCTCTTATCCCATTTTTGAATTAATAAATTCATTTTTAAATATAAAATACAACAACTCACCATTGATGGATTTATTGAGAACAGTGATGCTGGTCACCCTTTTTTGCCAGCGCATCAAAATCTGCTGCCATTTCCGTCGTGGAAAGTTGTAGGACAGCGCTCAGGTGTTCATCAGTAAGCTGGGCTCTGTGGTGTGTTTTGTTTATGTTCATCACACTGAACGTCTGTTCACACACGTAGGGAGAGCCAAATAACACCAGCATCTTCTGTGCCAACTGTCGGATGTTTGAAAACTTTGTCTCATTCAGTGAAGCGTAAAACGTATCCAGTTTGATGGAGTTGAACTTCTCCTTCAGGACAGAGTCAGACTGGAGATCAATCAACTCCAACTGTAATTCCTGCCGTGCTGCCTCATAATCCAATGACAGGGGACACGAAACCAGCTGAATTAACTTCTGAAAAGCTTTTCAAAATCAGAGAATCGACGGCGGAATTCTCCGTGCAGGTCGTCCACTGATTTACTGTATTTGCTCGCATGTTGGGGGGCTTCCTTCAGCTGCGCTAGCGTGGGGAAAATGCGCAAATGATTTGTTTAGAGACCAAAGTCAATTTTACCTTGAAGGCTTTAACGTTTGAATACATGTCGTATACAAACTGATCTTTCCCTTGTAGCTTCATGTTCAGCTCATTCATGTTTGCCAGTATGTCCACAGCGAACGCCAAATCACAAAGCCAGTGTGCGTCTTTCAGCTCCAGAAAATCATCGGCTTTCCCCATTAACTCAAAAAATTAGCCAATATATCCAAAACCCGACACTCGCTGTCAATTTTGCGCTTTTTTTTGTCTGCTTATTTTGCTATGGGTGATGCATACGTGATGATCATGTAAAGTGAAGAAGAGGGAATTGACATCAGAGAAGGCCTGGCAATGCGCCATCTGGTGGTACCAATAAGTATTACAGAAAAATAACAGTGAAATTTATATTACAAATTGAAATATATTAT
Source organism: Zeus faber (assembly GCF_960531495.2). Classification (NCBI taxonomy): domain Eukaryota; kingdom Metazoa; phylum Chordata; class Actinopteri; order Zeiformes; family Zeidae; genus Zeus; species Zeus faber. The sequence continues at coordinate 22,959,004 of NC_137206.1, read as the reverse complement.
AGGATTGTTTTTCATGTAAATGCCTCACAGGCCGTACTTTTTAAAAAAACATTTATTAAGTTATTCGTTATTATTAGTATTTAAGAGCAATTAAATACTAATCCAGAAATGCTAAATATTTTAAACCATCATTAATGGGACATTCGGATTATGAGGACATTACATGTTGTCCTGATGATCCCAATGTCCCATTAAGGCGGGTAGGAAGTATTCAGGTGTGTTTAAAATCAAACACACACACAGAGGCAGACACACACGCACACACACACACACACACACACACACACACACACACACACACACACACACACACACACAGGTGGTTTATAGGGTTTTCTAGAAACACCTTTAAAAACATGATTAGTAGGGATTATGTCGAATTAAAACAGCATTAAAGCCTTTTGGATTACATTTATTGTTGTCCTGACGAAGCTGGTGTGTTTTAGGGTGTCTTTTAGGCCACACACACACACACACACACACACACACACACACACACACACACACACGTACACACACACGCACACACACACACACACACACTTTATCCCATAGAGTAGAGTGTATTTACGCCCACACCTCCACCTCCTCTTCCTTTCTTCTCATGGAACTCTGCCCGCTGGCTGAGCATTCTAGCGATTTGTACCCACCCGGCATGTCGCTCCATCCCCCCTTCCTCCTCCTCCTCCTTCCACCACTCTATCCCTCCTCCTCCTCCTCCTCCTCCTCCTCTCTGAGCCAGCCGTCCCTCCACCTTGGCCAGTCTGGAGCCCCGGGCGGTGTCTGCTCTTTCCCCTATGAAGCCAAGGGCCAGTGCTGTCCCACGGACCTCCAGCAAAAGGATGGAGCACATTCAAAAGCTTACCACATTTACATTATTATCCACTACCTTACACAGTCCAATTATGAGGTCATAATACTCAAAATATTCACGTCACATTTAATTCTCTGCAATGTAATTCAATGGGAGCATGTAGGGAAAACAAGGCGATGCAAGTGTATGCGTACGAAACAAAGGATCCTTCCAAGTGCTTCCCGTAAGGCATGAAACAGAGGAGCGGAGCACTAGAGGTCTAACCTTCATCCTCCTCCTCCTCCTCCTCCTCCTCCTCCACCTCCACATCCTCCTCCTCCACATCCTCCTCCTCCACAACCTCCTCCTCTTCCCCCACCTCCACATCCTACTCCTCCTCCTCCACATCCTCCTTCTCCTACTCCACCTCCACATCCTACTCCTCCTCCTCCTCCACATCCCCCTCCTCCTACTCCTCCTCCACCTCCACATCCTCCTCCTCCTCCACATCCTCCTCCTCCTCCACATCCTCCACATCCTCCTCCTCCTCCTCCTCCTCCACATCCTCCTCCTCCTCCACATCCTCCACATCCTCCTCCTCCTCCGCCTCCTCCTCCTCCTCCTCCTCCACATCCTCCTCCTCCTCCACATCCTCCTCCTCCTCCACATACTCCACATCCTCCTCCTCCTCCTCCTCCACCTCCATATCCTCCTCCTCCTCACTTTGCTGTTCTTTGTTTTTTTATCGCCTGACTATTAAGCAGGGACCATTAAGTAGTTCTTCGCCACAGCTGCAAATAAAAAGTGAAACGCTAGACGTGAACATTTCACTCACTAAAAAAATATCATCGGACGATATTTTCGCACCTGCGCTGAAGAAGCAGCTTCCAACAGAACAAGATATGTCGTAGAATAATTACAGGTTATTTATGAGGAAATGGTTTGTTAAATCCAAATTAACAGCGACAGCAAAGTTATAAATAGTGGAGTAGTTATCCATTTTAGTTTTATGGCTTTTTTTTTTCTATTATTATACCCAACGTGTGAATTAAACAATTACATTTTCCTTATGCTTATTATCGTTATCGCATTTTTATATTCTGTGTGTTTTATATTCTGTGATTTGTCTATTTATCTTTCGTATTTTTCTGCCATTTGTGTATATCTGGAGATTTTTATTTTTATTTTGAATTTATTTATTTTTATGAAATTTTATTATGATTTATTTATTTATTAATCTTGATCAATTAAGCTTTTTTTAAATACTAAATGTCAAGAGAGAAACACACCAACACTCACCATGGCATATTTCTTGTACTGTATATGTGTAGGTACTTGACGCATAAACTCAGATTATGCTTGTGATTAGAAAATGATTCATAATCAATAACATCAGCGACATTAGTCCACAAGATGAGCTTTTTGGTTGAAATGAGCGAGGGAAGCCGACGTGAAAGTTCCTTTTATGGATTCAGGAACGGATCCCACCGCCAATTAAAGACCATGTTCAAGTCTGTTCACACGCACACACGCATGCACGCACGCATGCACGCACACACACACACACATTCACTCACTCATTCACTCACTCACACACACATTCAAACTACAAGATACTGAAATAAAACTTTGATAATTTAGTAAAACTGTATCTAGTAATAATTTATATCATACAGTATATGTACCTATAGAAAATGTATCTTACAATCTGCATAGAATCACACTGTATTCTGTATATTTTTATATATTTGGCTATATTTCCGTTCTGTATGTATTTTTTTCAGAAAATCTTTACTTTTAGTTATTTTCAATTTTTTTTTCAAACCTTTATAATGCAAATTGTCGAAACCGCACAACACACCAATCCTCACCAAGACTATTTCTTTGTTTATGAAAAGGTACTGAAACAAACACGTAGACGGAATAAAGTCATTCTGATTGTGATTTTGAAATAGTAACTATAGAATACCTGTAATGACCTTCTATCATTTCACATCCAGACACAAAATAATGGTTGCACGGAAATAATGTACTACCTGCTCTATCACACACACACACACACACACACACACACACACAAACACACTCACGCGCGCATGCACACACACGCATATAATAATACCCGACAATGCACAGTTTTATTCACTTCATATGATAATTTCACTCCATGGCACATTGACCCATTTGACTCCAGTGACTCCTCCGGTTTGGGGGTTGAGACCAAGTTTGGGGGGAAAAAAAGAAGAAAAGAGGAGGAGGAAGAGGAGGGGATGGTAAAAAAAAAAAAAGGAAAGAAAGAAGGCTCAGTTGTAGCTTTCCGGGCCGCTTTGATGGCGCTGCCATGCCGTTGAAGTGTCGTCATGGCGGAACTTTCGGCATAGACATGAAACAAAGTTGAGAAAGGAGCGGCTCCCGTCTGAAGTCATCACTTCCGCCCATGCAATGCACAACAACAAAATATCAAAAAGAAAGAAAATGAAATAAAACCAACCAGGACCGGAAAGGATGGATGTTTTGTTCGTTCTGAATAAAGATTTCCACTCCTGGAGCACATTGGGACATGACGGTAAAAAGGGAAAAAATCCGTTTAGGTTGAAAGTGTTCAGTTAAGGTGGAGACTAAAACCTAAAAAAAAGAATAGTGTCTCAAATGTCTCCAAATGTCAAGGATATTCCATAATGATTTTATTGTTCACAAGCAATTGCGTACATACTGTATAAATTGACAGAAATACCAAAAACAAAGAAAAACAACCTCCTCTGCACTTAAACATCATTGTAAGGAATATTATTGTCCACATACTGTACACGGTCCCTGTTATTTTAAGTTGTTTTGTTGTATGAACCAATGAACTCACCCTCTACTCTTTAAAAAATGCTACAGTTATATGTAATGTATTAAACAATTTATACATTAGTTTGTTGTTTGGTTTGGTTAAAATAAATCCATGTGCTATTTTGGACCGGAATATTCATAATTTATGTACACAGGGTTCCATTGCAAAACATTAAATAGAGGTTGGTTAACTGAGACGGTATCTAGTTTCTGTATTATTTGTTTGTGAATTTACTATTCATAGTTTATAATTAGGTTTATTATATATTGCCATTATTTGTATTGTTTGGAGTTCATTTTAAGGTTTTTCTATGTTTCCAGATTTTTCTCTATTCAACTTAATTTTAGGTTCATTGTATATTTTTCAGCAAATTCTTAGGTTTATTGCATATCGCTGTTTTATTGTTTTTTCTATTTTTATTCTTAACACTATGCTGTTATTGCCTATTTTCCATGTGAGCAGCTGTGCTACCAAAATGTCCCTCTGGGGATGAATAAAGTATCTATCTACCGATCATCACTTTTTTTATAAAGTGCTAAGTTAATGTAGTAAGTTAATAGGGCATAAGGTGTTGTTTGCGCTGATGTTTTAGGTATATTTGGTAATGGGCTTTAGGTAATGGGTGCATTGGGCAAAACCGGTGTTTTCAGACCTGTTTCAGTGCCGTTTGAGTTAGTGTAAATAGTGCTTTCAACTAGTGTAACTGGTTAAGTTACTGTCTGCACTGTAGTTTTAGGTAGTTGGTATTGACCTTCCAAGGTCTACTTTTACTAAAGTGCGTGCACTGGACCTAACTGATGTTTTTAGGCCATATTTAGGCTAAAATACATTGTTGAATATAAAGTGGTCAATGTAAATAGTGATTTGAATTACTGTATCTTGTTTATTTTTTTTTGCACCCTAGCTTTAGGTACAGCACTGTAGTTCTAACATGGATTTTTGAAGTTATGACTACTTTTAGTAAAGAGTGAGTAAATAAGTGCATTTGGCCAAATTGTTTTTTTTCCCAGTATTTTTCCGGCTGAAATGGCAAATTCTGTGACAGATGTAGTGCTAACCCCTAACATAGATTTTTGAAAAGATGATAGGAAATAAAGATGTGTTTCAAATATTTGGACATGGCCTCAGACACTGTTCCATTCATCCTTGTGTTCTTCTCAGCCCTGGTGCAATACCCTCCATCATGCAGGAGGTACAGTACGTTTGGCCTCCCCTCCATTACTGATGGGTCTGAGCTCCATTCTCCTGCTCGACATAATGGAAGTGAATCGGGGGTGAATTTATCAATTCACTCAGCTCAACAAAACAACCCCACTTGAACGTCATCCATTTTACTATTGTAGCTCCCACACACACACACACAACACATACAGGCCATGGCCACGATCCATGCTGGAAAATAAAGATAAAGATTGAAAATTGAATCAAGAGTCTTGCATCAAGATTTCCTTCAACCAATTAAGGGACAACAACAACAAAAAATAACCAACCCACTCAAGGCGAACTCACTGACACAACCAACAATGGCAAAAAAAAATGAAACAAAAAATAAACTCACTCCCCATTCACCAACCGACCGAGCGGTTATGACACTGGACGGAGGAACAAGGCCGACAAACAAGGGAGTGAAGGAAGGATGGAGGAGAGCGTGGCGTGAACATGGTGGTGATGTGGGGTCATTGGTCCAACAAGCTCAGGCTTGGTTCATGCTTTTCTGTCCCTCTCTGTTTCCTGTTTCCCATTAAATCAGCTCCACTTCCTGTGCAGCGCCCTTGAATAGAGTCCAGTTGGAAATCAGACGCCCCCTGCTCGACGGAGGGGGACTGGAAAAAGTAAAAAGAAATGCCCTTTTCAGGCTACACGACAGGCCTGTGTAGAGGGCGTGGCAGCACCTTACCACTTTGCCCCTTGTTGGCCATGGTGCCTTTTTTATCAGGTGCGTTTTTTTTGTTTTGTTTTTCCCATGAATGGGGCATTGAGATCTCATTGGAAACAGCTGTATTATACAGTATATGGACAATATAATTGGGGAAAAAGAAGATAATAACTCCTTTCCCAACATGGTAATTTTATAATCACGGCAGGAGAATAACGTGACAACAATAGTGTTTTAATGAGCCGCATATTCCAGAATAAATAACTTTATCTAGCTGCGAGGAAAAAGGAGAAGTGAAAGTCCAGACGATGAGCAGATTTATTTTCTGGGAAACATGTGAATATTCAAGCGGTACGGGTTCTGAATGCTTCCTCATTGGTCGAGTCCAAATGATGGACTCGGCCAATGAGTGGTGGAATTTATTGGTGGAATTGGTGTAGAAAGCTCACGTCACAAGTCAAGTTATAGTTGAGTTATTTACAGTTATAAATTGTGAGAGACAAGGGGGCGTTGTTAAGCCACGGTCTGCGGGTGGCGGCGCTGGCTTCTTCCCGCCACGGCGCAGCCATACCGGATCCGCCGATCAGCCTCATTAGCGCTGATTGGTTGGGACCGGCTAGGAGAGCTTTCTCATGTGTTGTCCTGTCTTACAGTGGGGATCGTGTGGTGCAGCAGACGTTTCCCTGTGGACCAGATCGCAAGGCACACAGACCCGGACTCTGATTATTACTAACATTGATTTATATTCATTCTCTTCTCTCCGTCATCGCTCCCCGAATCTGTACAGTATGTGAATCTATCACCTACCATCAAAGACATGTATGTTAGGATTTAATACTCCTGTCGGTGCTGCTGACCAAGGCACTAGCAAAAGAACTGGAGTCGGTCCCCAGGCGCTGCACTGCGGCTGCCCACTGCTCAGAGACATAGGATGGGTTACATGCAGAGGACACATTTTGTTGTAGCCTACTTCTACAATGACAATAAAGAGATATTCTATTCTAAACAGTATGCCCATTTACAAGGCATTTCCAGCTGACTAAAGAGAAAATGAAGGTTAGGATTTGAGGACAGTTATTCCCAGAACAGTTTTTTTGGATCTTAACAGACCGACAGTCAGCACTTGCTGATTTTGAATAATTTAAAAAAACTCCGTCCATCAGGAATCTCACAGACCACACACAAAATATCTCTCTCTCTCTCTCTCTCTCTCTCTCTCTCTAAAGTTATGTCTGAGCGGCAAAGGCAGAAGAAAAGGCGTCACGATGTTCTTGTTCTCTCCGTGGCCTTTGGGAACCTGCCTGTCATCCGCTTTTTGGGGTGTTTGCATGAGTGGAAATGACGGTTGTGGGTGTTCTCCTTCATACCCTTGTGTCTTCTTGAAGACCAGGATTTGAGTTTTTAAACTTTTACAGATCAAACGAGTTTTGAAACGCTTGAACCCATTCCTTAAGTATTCAATATTATGGTGTGTGGCGTTGAGACTAGATAGAGTTAAATATATTATATAACTGGTATAGCTATGACTGTGATGGTGCTTCAAAATCAGAATGAATAAGTTATCACCATTAAACAACCTCATGTCTTCCATATAAGATAATGAACCTGCTTTTATATTTGGAAAATTAACATTTATTTTACAGCTTTTTCATTAGTTTAGAGGCAAAATAAAACACATTTTAACAGGATACATCCAAACCTTCCATTGAGTGTTTCAGTAAAGTGTTACTTTAAAATAGGATTATTATTAAGGGTCCAGCAGAGAGTTCAGATTATTATTATTTTTCTTCTAGGCATCCTCTAAATGAAGGTGCCTGGCGTTAGAAACCATGAAACCCACAGACACGAAACTAATGAATTGTATTTAGGGAAGTCCAGACATTCTGTGGTCCAAGTTTGATCAACATCGGACCATATCTGTAGGAGAAATTAATATAAAACCGCAACGTTTTTTCTGAGTCAGCGGAAGGAACCGGACTATAGCGAAGCCGAGGCACCGGAAGTTATGGAGCAGAGCGCTTTGTGACATCATCATCCAATTTCGTATATATGTGCTGGTTTGACTCAGGGTATGACTTATAAAATGTGGTGTGCACTGCGCTCAGTGTAGAAACTTTTGCGTGGTGCTGGAGGTCCATGCACCGCATTGCTCGGCGCAAATCCTGTTTGGCGCATTAATAACCACCTTCAATTGAACCGTCTTCAATTGATCCTATTATTGCCGTTGGTGCAATTGCTGCAGCTAACCTAAATTATGATTATTGTTATTATTATTATTATTATTATTACTATTATTATTATTATTATTATCATTATTATTATTATTATTATTATTATAATAATAATAATAATAATAATAATAATAATAATAATAATAATAATAGTAATAATAATAATAATAATCATAATAATCACAGTATTATTATTATTTTTATAAAAAAAATTATAATTATTGTTATTTTATAATTTATGATGTTATATAATAATAATGTTATATTATAATGTATTTTTCAATAAAAAAAATGTTTTCTATATAAATACATACATGAATGAATGAATGAATTAATTAATTAATTAATTAATAAATAACAATGAAAATGAAAACATAGAATGAAAACACATTATTTTACTTGAAATTATTTCATCCCAACTGTCTACCAAATCGCTATATATCGCGATATCCTCAAGCAATCCTATCACCATTCAGAATTTGGAATCCCAATGCACGCAGAGCTGCTAGCAACCGGCAGGAAAACCGTAATCCAAGGATGAATTCAACGACTCTGATTAATCCTCTATAGCCGGAGGAAATGGGAACTTCCAATTGATTACCACTTCAACCCTGACACATGATTTGCTCTGAATAAAAGCAGTAAAAACGGTATAATGATCGTCCCCCCACCCAAACGCCTCGCAACCCCTTGTTTTTGGCGCTACAAATCTCAGCTACAAATCTCAGATGATTCCTCATCAGTAACAAGACTTGAAAAAAAGAAGAAAGAAGAATAATGAACTGAGTGAAGCCCGCAGCCCTTTTTTAAATGTAATTCAGCGACTGTCTCTCACGGTGCATTTCATCAAGCTTCAATAAAACCGTACATGAAAAGTGACACGTTATTACTGAGGGCGATTTTCTACGAGCCACGCAGACAAAACAATCAAAGGCAAAAGCAATCTGAAAAATCAAAGACAACAATCTCCACGAGTGCCTGGCGGAATTGAGGGAGAAGATTTAATTTTTTTGTTAGACAGTAGCGGTAACAATAAGGGAGACGCTTTTCAGACCGTGCGGCGGTAGCGGCCGTAACTTCCAACTCCTAACCCAGCGTGGTGCGGGCGGCGGACACAGCTTGTTTGATTGCGAATGAAATGAATGACAAGGGAAAAAAAGCGGTGTCGGAGATGTACTTTTGTGTTCAAACAAAGAACACAATCCCATTAGAGAGAGCGAGAGAGGCCGGGTGGGGTAGGAGATGGCCCATTTTTTGCTTTCTGGAGCCTTGCGATCAATAAGGACTCACTCTAGTTCAAGTTTCTAAGATTAGATCCAGCGTTCGAGTGGAGCTGAATACTTAAGTGTTTCTGTGTTGGGATAACGAGGTTATGTCAGCCGGAGAAAAGGGCTCCGGGTGCCGGCTAAGTTAATTTAAGAGCAAGGTTAGATAACAACATGGAGGTCTCGAAACAAAGTCTCGCTTAAAGATAATTGTTGCCATGCACTGCTTGTTATATATAAAAAAAAACAATTATCCTAAGAGTTATATGAAATGAAAAGCAAACCGATTTTATTTCCTTAATGTTGTGTAGGCCAAATGGTTCTGTGTTCCCAGAAGAACAACGTCTTTAGTCCATCAAACAATAAACGTGGTCAAGGAAGATTTGTCCAAACAAAAACAATTGGAAAAGGCTACGGTCTCATGGATGGACATTGACCATTTAGTCATCTAGTGGTGAAAATACCTTTTCAGAAAAGGACAAGATGAATCACCTCTCCACCAGTCTTTAGATTTCTCTCAAATCCTAAAAGACCCTGAAGGGCAAAAAGGTTTGGTTTTGATGTACAACTGCAGCTAAGTGCCAAAAGGGGATATGGGCCAAATGGCGACGGAGGCCTGAATCATTTCTCATTTGAGATGAGAACGAGAATGTTCTGAAGTGCAACACATTAACTTTTAATGAAGCCACTGAAAGCCATAAAGTTCCCAACAACAGAAACCGAAAGCTGAAAGGGGATTTATGTACGAGAAGCCAGGAGACCTGAAATTAGGAAAAATACCACTCCCTGCTTCCAACCTCTCAATCCAGGAGCCAAAGGCAACCAATACCTAGACCCATGATGTATGTTACATTAACATTTATTTCAATTACTTTTGTTACTTTCTGAGGGTCTCGTGGTAATAAGGGTAACATTACAGTCATGGCGTAGGCCTCACATTTGCATTATGCAAACTTTGTTTTTCTCTTTAGGTCCACCAAAGAGCCCATGGTGGTGAACTTCCTCGCCCCTGCGCTGCCAAGAATTTGCAAAAGCAGATGGTACTGAAACCGTCTTCGCCAGCCACTGTCTGCGTAGAAAGACTACACAGAAACCTTTTTACAATGCTACGAAGAAATTATGGCTGTGAACAGCAACAGATAAAAAAAACATCTTTACAACTGTTCTGGTGTCCAAACTGCAATGCACAGAAATGCTGGTGCAATAGTCTTTTGCGCAATAACCCTTGGAGTAATAGTCTTTTGAGTAATAGTCTTTGCAGCAATAGTCTTTGGAGCAGTAGTCTTCAGAGCAATAGTCTTTGGAGTAATAGTCTTTGCAGCAATGGTCTTTGGAGCAGTAGTCTTTGGAGTATTGTCTTTGGAGCAATAGTCTTTGAAGAAGAAGAAGAAGAATCTTTAATTATCATACAACACACCAACACATGCACACACACACACACGCACATGCTTTTGGATGGTGGCCGGTGAAATGAGGACTCTGCGTTTAACCCATCCTGGCTTGTCCTTCCTCTGGGGGCACAGCCAGGAGCAGTGGGCAGCATTTGTTGACGCGCCCGGGGACCTGGTGATGAGTGTCCATCGCTGGTCAGACGATGATGTGTGCATGTTTTTGGTGGGGGTCCTTACTGACGTGAGGTGGAGGAAACCCCATGTGAGCACGGGGAGAACATGCAAACTCCACACAGAAAGGTTCCAATTTGGGAGATAACCTGACGGAGCACGGTGCCAACAGCACCCCAGGCGGGAATCGAACCCAGGACCTTCTTGCTGTGAGGCAGCAGTGCAATGCACTGGAGTAATAGTCTTTGGAGCAATGGTCTTCACAGTAATAATCTTTTCAGCAATAGTCTTTGGAGTTATAGTCTTTTGAGCAATAGTCTTTGGAGTAATTGTCTTCGGAGCGATAGTCTTTGGGGAAATAGTCTTTGGAGCAATAGTCTTTGGAGCAGGGGTCTCAAATTACAGTACAGGCCTGAAACAATTTATTGTGGCCCGCTACATGGTGACCGCAAATATTTTTTTTCAAATCACAATGCTTAATTAATCCACACCAATGTATGTAATGTTTTCAAAATATAAAACAGAATTAAATAGATCACAAGAGAGCTATTTATAATAGGATCATGGGGCAAAACAAAAAACAGGCCAGTTCAACACGGCCCCCCAAACCTGGCCACTGGCCCCCAGGTCAATTGAGGTTGATACCACTGCTTGGGAGCAATAACTTTTGGAGCAGTAGCCTTTGGAGCAGTAGCCTTGGAGCAATAGAGTTTGCTTCCTGCTTTGTGCAATGAAACGGTAGTTGTTAAGCTCTACCTGTAATATCAAGAAAGGTCCAAATATGGTCAAACACTACTTACAATCATCCCTCATTAATGGAAATGTCAGGATTTAACATTAACATAAACAATCATCTCAATCGTCAATAAACTGCACTGTTCAGTATAGTGATAGTTCACAGTCCTAGCTATGACCATTGTAACCAACCATGAGTAGCAATAAATGAAATCAGTGAAATCAGTGAAATCATTTATTATTATTATTATTATTATTATTATTAATTATAATTAATTGACCATCTGTGTGTTTTTATTATGTTTCACGGGTAACACCATGGCTAAGGAGGTTGTGAGAACTGAACAACGCCCTTAGCTGTGGTTTAATCACCGTAATGCATGGCCTCTCGTGGCTTATTACTTTATGAAAATATTTTTTTTGCGCTTCTAGTGATAACATGGCCGTCAGTGAGTGGGTGTTCATTGTAATAATCTTATTTTGAAATGGGGGGAGGTGGCTGGGGGTGCTGTACTTGCTAAAACAAGTATTTGAGCTGACAGGCAGAGTGATCATACTGGCCCTGCTTTCCACCGCTGAGGCAGCTTCCAGTCACATATGGCATCGTACAGATGGACAATCTGTTTGTGGCATCAAAGTACGGCGGCAAAGTTCATTACCATGCCAGCGCTTTGAATCTGCGATTGGAAAATAATTTCATCATCCTCCTAATTATATTCAAACACCTCAGAAGTTTCACTCTCACCCAGATGATTATGGCCACTTAGATAACTTGCCACTACATCAGTATTGCATGTGTTTATCTCCCATGTCCATTTTCAAGGTAAACTCACACTTGCCATGTACAATAAATGGACACAATTCAGCCTAATTACATTGCTTTGGAATCCATCAAATGGAGTGACACTGGTTTTGGGACATGTGATTTTCAGACTAGTCATTTAAATTAAAAAAAGTTTGGATTTTTGGGAAATCATACTCTTGAATGTTAAGGAGAGGTGGATAGTGGATACGGAGGCTATAGCCCACAACAAACAGTTTACTCTACAACAAGTTATCTGGCTTCCAATTAAGCAGCTCTCCTTTGGTTTGCTTACACCAGCATGATACCATACTCTCCTATGTTTACTCTCTCTTTCTCTCTCTGTCTCCCCCTCTCTCTTCCCCACCAGCAGCTCGGATTTTGCTGGGGATCTGGGGGGGGGTCTTCAAGAAGTGTAGGGACATCTTCCGCGGAGATTCAGAAAATAGCAGCCTCTCCTGGGCCGCGTTAGCTTGAAGGTCAGCGAAGGGGAAAATGACCCTGGTTCCTGGCTCGGCTCTCCCCCGCTGGCCCTTTCCCCGACTCTCTCCCCTGTAATTGAGTGCGGTGCGTGGCCAGGGAGCCTGTCCTCATTGGTGGTCTCAACATGGTAGTTAGTTCCACGCTTTTTCACCGTAATTACCAGGCAGTCTCTCTATGTCTCTGGATCTTTTCAAGGTCACATCAATTTCACAGCAACCCAGGCCCACCTCCCGCAGCATCTCCCCAGCTCTGACCTATGTCATTACCGGGTTTCACATTCACCGTAAAAGCATTTTTAAAACCAAAATGCCAATTATTAGCTGATCATTCTATCTCTCCCAGCAACCGTCAACAGTGGTGGCAGTCAGCGGAGTGGTAACGATAACCCTGTGGCGGGTGAGTTACTCACCTGGTAAATGCAGCCCCATATTCACTGTTGTGCAGAGGAACTATACTTGTCAAAATGGCTCTTAAGCTCTTTGACATGGCCTCCAAAAGGAAGAGGTCAGAGAGTTTGTCAAAGGAGACTAAATGTTTCCCCGGCCCTCACAGTTTAATATAAACCGCAAGAAAGAGGCCAGACTCCCTGACATAAGCAGTTCTCGGAGGACTCAACCGGAGGATTCTGTTCATGTTCCTCGCTCCTCGTGCCGCAGGTCTGGGATCTGCAGCATCGCTAATACATCAGGGTGTCAATTTCTTCAGACTCATCCTCACTCCTCGACTGGCTCCCCTCATTTGCTTGACACCCATGTCAGACCAGGCAGGGGCACCGAAGAGTCAGAGGCGCTACTTACTGGGTTCACAGCCGCTGTCAAGTCCTTCGGCAAGGCCCATCAGCTCTGCCAGAGACAAGATATACTTCAGTTTCGGCTTCAGAGGCAAAAATCACCCCCCGGATCAAAGCTGGGCATGGCGGAGCATCTGCTTCGGCGTTTTATTCCATTTGGTGCTTCGTGTTTTGGCAAGATGCCTATGGAGCCACCTGTTTGCCGCACCCCAATCCCCTCGACCCGAGTCTCGATTTTGGAATCGTGCTAGAAGATCTCCACCGAGTGTTGCTAAAATGATTGCTTCGCTAAGTGGTTGTGATTTGTTTATGTTCCCTATTAAACTAATAGGTCTTCATATCGTTGTCATGGCTTGATGTTGGAGTGTGGAGTGTGGAGGAGGACGATATTAGCTCTGATTGCATGACACCATGATGGAATATATTAGAAGATTGCCGCTTCACAGACTGCCCTCGTGTGATAAAGGGGGTGGGTTGTAGGAGGGGGGAGTTGGGACGGGGGTCCTTGTTGTGTCTCTGTCTCATCGAGTTGCTATTTGTCAAGACTATCGGCCCACGTTATCTTCATGCCCTGAGTGAGATTTATTTTCCGAAGCGATGGGGAGGTCGATAGCGCGCATCGGCTTCCTGTTTCTGGATACTAACGCTTCAGTTCATGAGTTCACGGTCGAGCGAGATATTTCCAAAGGTGCCCGACTGGCATCATTCCCCAAAAAAACAATCAGGTGAGTGTGAGTGGCGGAGGACACGCATGGTTTAGATCAGTCGAGCTCTTTCTGTCCCCCCGGGCTCACTGTACCCTTAGACTGGAGGCACTGTTCCTAATGCATCGCAGAGCCGCCCTTGAGTAGATACTGGATCCTCCATGCCAATACCACCATGATTAATTGCTCCGGTGGTCTCATCTCTTCTAGTCCGAGAAACACTCAGAGCCCCGCAGGGCCAAACAAGCCTACTTAGCCGTTTAGTGCAGCTGCTTCTGCCTGCGGTTACTACTCTGTCCTCAGTCCTACCACCTGGATGAACCCTGACAGCATGGGACGCGAGGGAACATCCACATATCTGCTGATGCTATATTAGGCAACTCCAACCATTATTATATTCACACACTTTGGGATGTGATACCAATGAAATCACACCCGTTCCACTCATTCAATTTGCTTAATTCAAATTGATCTAATAAAGTAAATATTAATAAAGGTTTGCATCTGCATATTTGGCATTAGCTACTGAGCAATTTACAGTAGTAAGTAAGTGTAAGTGTGTCTCTATTCCCATTGCGAGTTTCATATACTTAAGTCAAGGATTTAATTTAATTCCCCAATGTTAAGCTTTTTTTGTTGTTTTTATTTCTCCCAGGCAGACATAAATATACAGAAAAATCACACAGTGACAAAATCCATCCTGATTCCGTGCCAATCCCCCCCAGAGACGTGCCTCGCAGTGAAAATCTGAACCGGGGGTCAGCACACTGCACACCCTAGACCAAGCTTGCCGGGACTTCTCACGGTCAGCAACCTTTTTTCCCCTTTAATTCAGCCACCTGAGCTGACCCAGATTCCTCAGCCTCTCCAATTGGCCCTTAAGGACTCGGCAGCAGATGGCCGTCATACACCAAAGGGTGTAGATAACAGCCATTTATCAAAGCATTAGGGGAACGGCACAGAAAAGGGCCACCGGACATGCATCAACCTATCCACAAATTCACAGCGCTGCTTTTTCCAAAATGTTTCTCATAAATAATTCAGTTTCCTTCATGGCCGCCGGCGCCTGTGTCTACATGGGATTCTCATTGAGAAGACGGTGTTTATGGCGGCTGAAGTCACCCCCTGATTAGACGCATGGACACACGTGTCTCTCTTTCTCTCTCCTTCTCCTCTCTTTTCCTCACACTTTCTCCGGTCCATGAAGACGCACTGGCCTCGGTGAATCTATCAGTTCTTGACCTTTTTTATCTTTAATCGGCCATTTAACAGACATCAATGTGTTCTGGCACCAGAACCCATTAAATCGGCCCCTTAAGTGTTCCGGAACCACAAGCGTTAAACAGAGGCAATAAAGGTGTCTGGCGTCTCAAGTGTTCTACCGTCGGCCCATAGTCGTTGACGAAAAGGTTACTCTTTTTAGAAGTTCATGTTTCATAGCAGTGATGAAAAGTTTGTCTCTTTTTGGAGATTTCACCTTTTTCACAAGTAAATCGGTGAAAGGGATCCGTTTGATTTCCCGCCTCTTAGTTCGCCTGATTCAGTCGGTGTAACGAGTCAGAAGAGTCGGATGGGCTCTGAGTTGTAAATTAATCTGACAAGAATCATTTAATAAAAATTATTTATTTTGGAAGAATGCAAAGTGTAAATCAATACCATTCAATATGAATTATGTGAAATTTCTTTACCTTTTTCACACTAACTGAATCCTCCGTAATGAGGTAAAGTAACTTACCGAGTCGTGAACGAAGGACTCTTTTGGCAGAGTGATTCCCAACTCCAGAATCATTTAAAAGATTTGTTCGCTACGAGCAAGTTCCATGTTGTACACAGCAGCAGCAGCGAGGGACGACTTCCTGTACTTGTTTCATAAATTTTTTATTTTTTTATTTCAAGTTCAACTTCCAGTCCTTGATTCACGTTGGTGTGAAGTTAAAAGAAAAGACAAAAAAGTCACTAATACCATAACAAGGGAAGATGGCTGATTAGCGGCCTGCCGAGGTCTTGCTGTCCACCAGCATCGCTGATTACAATTTATACTTTCCATTATGGAGCCAGTGTTTTGACCTGCGGGTGGTTGAACCCTGTCTCCCTCAGCTCCCTACTGTAAACCCCTG
Source organism: Zeus faber (assembly GCF_960531495.2). Taxonomy (NCBI): domain Eukaryota; kingdom Metazoa; phylum Chordata; class Actinopteri; order Zeiformes; family Zeidae; genus Zeus; species Zeus faber. The sequence goes on along the minus strand of NC_137206.1, from coordinate 22,942,810 downwards.
CATTGAAAGTAATCAACAGCTCGGTTTGAAGTTCTTTTGATTACTGGCGACCACCCCCCCCCCACTCCCTCCCACCTTCCCTCCCCCCATGTCTAATGGCGGCGGCTCAGCCTCGGCTACGATAGCGGATGAGAGTTTCCAGAGTTGGTGATTGGGTATTTGTCATGTGGTAATTCCTAAATAGACGGCATTAGCGATCTAGGTCACAACTCGGCGGTAGGACTGGGGCTGTCATTGACCATAGTTCAGTTAGACATATTTCTTAATTAGCCCCACTGTCTGCTCCCCTCAAAGTAATTAACTTGATCAGAAAAGACCTTGCCTCAAGTCGCAGTAGGCTGTAAAAAAAAAAAAAGAAAATATGCCACGGCGATGACTAACTGCATTAAATATTCTGAAATCATATGTTTATCCCAAGTTGTCTGTAATTAGTATGCATGGCAAGCGGTTTAATTTTTTAAATCCTTATAGATTACTGCCAGGGAAGTGATCTGGGAATGTGTGCTGGAAAATGCGCTATCATAATTTATTTGGCTCAAGGTGTTACTTTTTGTTTTTTTCCTCCCTGCCCGCCCGCACTTTATTTATTTGATTAACTAGACCTACGGAACACTGTTGAACAGGTTTGTTGTATCACAATAAGCAAATTAAATTTGAGCATGACACTTTGGCTTTGGCTGTTTTTTGTATTTTTTTGGCAGGCACACCACATGCACCTGTTTATGTCTCTGCTGGTTTGGGTCGTATGCAAGAAAAAGAGATAGAGAGAAAGAGAGAGAAAGGGGGGGGTGAATCCGGTGAGACTGGGAGATGAAGCGTCACATGATGAGAGCAGTAATTGCATCTGAGAGAACGGAGCACATTAAAAACTCCCTCCTCCCTCTGCGTCACGTGGTTTGTTGCCCGGTTCCGATCCCGCCTTTGATGGAATTATTGCCCTATTTGTCCCGAGGAAGAAAGAGGAAACCACTCAGACAACAGAACCGTCCCACAGGAAAAAAGAAAGATCCTATCCGGTGATATGGATGGATGGGCACAGACACAGCCTGGCCATGCGAGGTTCGACTCTTTTTTGGAGATTCGGTTCTTCACGAGTCGGTTCAGTTCAGAGTTGTGAATGTGAATTATCACCAGAATCATTTAATTCTGTAACAATTATTTATTTGGGCGGAAAGATTGTTGATGCTAAAATCTTTACTAATTCTCTCTTTATCTTGGCAGAAAAATTCAAAGTGTGGATCGATCAAAAACAATAACAAAAATAACTGACTTCTGCTAAAATGATAAATTCTGTTGAAATGTGAAGGTCACATTCAATATTAATTATGCCAAATACCTTGGACTTTTGTTTGCCTCAAGATTTGAAATCACCCCTCAGTAATTATTTTCAGTTTGTGAGTTGAAGATTAATTATTTTGCCGGAGTCGCTCCAGAAAACCGAGTCATTTAAAAGATTTGTTCGCTGCGAGCGAATCATTGGCGAGTCTTGCATCACTGACACTGATAGAGGCCCGTGGTCGCTTTGGAGAAGGAGAGAGATGGTTCAAAACAAAACAGTGATGGCTCTCATTTCCAAGGCCCTATCAATTATTTGGGGGGCGGGGGGTTAGGGGTGGATGGGAAGAACAGCTGCATATTGTGATCGTACCCAACAAGATATTGTTCTCATTTATCTATCGGCTGCACTTTGTTGTCCAGCTGTTGTTCCTCCTACTCATTCGCTCAATTATTTTCCAGAATAAATCTCTCTTTTCTTTTCAATTTTTTTTTTTTTGCATCCATTAAACATCCAGTGTCCAGACACATGTTCTGTTTCTGCGATGGCCTGTTTTCACATTCACATCCAGTCGCTGCCATTCATACACCTGGAGCCGCCGATTAAAGCCAGCACTCATTACTGAGAGAGCAGTTGTGGGTTTAATGTCTTAATCCAAGGTTGTTGGTCCTTACAGCTAAGTTAGTAAGTCTGTAAGTATGTAAGTATGTAACTAAGTAAGTAAGTAAGTATGTATTTAAGTAAATAAATGAGTAAATGTGTAAGTAAGTATGTAAGCAAGTCAGTAATTAATTAAGTATGTAAGTAAGTAAGAAAGTAAGTAAATATGTAACTAAGTAAGTATGTGAGTATATAATTAAGTAAGTAAATATGTAAGTAAGTATGTAAGTAAATAAGTAAGTGTGGAAGTATGTATAGGAAAAAAAAAGTCTTTGATTAAAATGGACATGGATCAAAGCAATGGCCTAGCCGAAAGAATATTTTTTGAGGTGGTGCTTAAACATTGTGTGACTAATGTCTTAAACAAATAGTCAACAGGATCTACTAATTATCATGACCTTGCAATTTCATTAACACATGATAAGATACTTGTCAGTTATTTTGGCTTTCAAATGTAGTATTTGTTTATCCAACGTCTAAAAATATCCAAAGTCATGAAAAAAAAAATAATAATAATTCAAAGTAGATACCTTTACTTTGATACCTTGGCTGGTTCCTGGTTTCAATACTGTTTCTTTTCATATGAGACACTGACTTAAAAACCTTTGGAATTGGAACTAGATTTACAACTTTAAAACTAGATTCAGGCGAGATTTACAAAAAAGATCAAAAATTCATACAATAGAATTGTACAGTTGATGGTTCCTGATGCAGCCAGAGCTGCATCAGGAACAATAATCAATAATAATAATCAACAATAAAGCTCTAACTCTGCCAGGGTTGGATGCTAGAATACTACAAACAATATAAAACCCTTCCGTCAAGTACGAAGCACGATTTTCTCAACTGTAGCATTCATGCCGAGGCAGAAAGACAAAGCACATGGTTTATATTTGGGGATATCATGAACAACGAAAGGCTTCTAATTTTAGTTGAGTCGCATCTTTGGATGAATGATAAAGATCTGCAGAAGTGCAGAAATTCCATCAAAAGAAGCAACACATTGAGAAGTATCGGTGCTGAATGTCCTTATCGAGGTATTTTTCCCCATATACACTTTGCAAAAATAGGCACCATAATCATTGCCAAGGGCTAGCCACTTGATCATGCTATCTTACAGCTTACCATAGCAATGTTAAATGTCATTTACAACCTTGTTATGTAGCTTAGTGCTGCGGTCATCACCCCTTTCCAAATTAACATAGTCAAAATGTCAAAATGAGTCAAAACGTGAATGACGTTGTTTTAAACTCACTGAAACTGAGAGATGAGGTATTTTAGCAAGATACATGTGGCTCGGTATTGAATTACATGAACATTCCTTGGTCCATAAAAAACCCAAACCTCTTGGGAAATGACCTCGACAAGATAAAGGTTGGAAAGACAGAAGGCTGGTGGTACTTTCCCTTAGTGTCTGTCCTTCTTGGCTTAAATGTCTCTGGCATGGTCTCCCTCTCTTGTGCTGTTAGGTTCTTATTTTAATCTATTGTAGTGTGGACCAATTCAAACTACTCGTTTTAAAACCAAAAGTCGACCATGCAGGTCTCCATTAAGCGGCAACGTCTCTCTCTACAAGATGGCCTCCAAGCCATTTTGACAGGTATCAACGAGCCACCCAAAGCTAGAAAGAACGGAAATGGAAAAGGTTGCAACCCAACCTATCACTATTGATAGAACATGGTTGGAAGAATAAAAGCACCAACTTTCAGAGAACCACGGCCTGACCTCCAAAGCATTTCGCCTTAACTGCAGAGCCTGGGCTCTGAGGCCTCCGAGGCCTCCATATCTCCAGGATGAGGTCTTCTGACCTGGGATTGTGGATTTACAGAGGCTGTGTAATGATCTTCCCCTTGAATGTCAGGGCTGCTCAAACTGTTCTCCATTTTCTTTTTACGTTTTAAAGCCCCTTTTTCATGTTACAGCAGGAGAAAATCTTTGGACTTTGCAAGGTGCCATTGTCTTCACCTGCCACGAACCCATTGAAGCCACAGGCACTCAACCTGTTAGAGCGGAACACCTTTTGCACTATGACGTGGAGCTCTGCAGAAATGGAATATAACAGATGTTCAACTTATTATCAGACGCAAGAGGCAAGTTCGGCAATAGAAAGAACAGAAAAAGCAGGATACAAAAGCAACCACAGCCAAACATGTTCAATTTTAATTTGGTTAGTGATGTACAAAAAAATAGTTTCACGATGTTCTGTGAGAAGAAAATCTTTTAAAATTCAATAAGCTGAAGAGAAAAACAGTGACCTTCAGGTCACAGGTACACCTGTCTAATCTCTAAACTTAGAGCCGTTTTACCTAATCTTCTGGCCGCGATTTCTATGAATTTGCTATCTTCTCATACTGTTCTCAGTCTCCCCATATATCTTCAATGGACCTTAAGGGCTTTAAAGTCAGACTCGTTCGATTGGCTAATGATCTATTTTAAGCAGCAGGAACATATCTGTCTCATTTAGCCGTGGTGTTGAAAAGTATGAAAGATGGTGCAGAAAGGGGCTCAAAATCAATAAACCTATCAGAGAACCATGACATGATATATGCCCGGCTCGGCAAGCATGGGGGGGAAAGAAAAAGCTGCCTGGCGCAGCAGCGGCGGGAAGATGAATATACGCTACTTAAAATATCATAAACTGTGCACACTGAAAACAAAACTTTATCGGTAGTTGTCCCATCCCGTCATTAATCACAGAGAGTGTGATTCAGTGTTGTTTAGGAGCTGGGAGGCAAACGCAAATATCAAGTACAGCCCGACGCCGGGTGGCTAGGGACTTGAAATGAACCAAAGAAGCAAAAGAAAGGTTGCTGGTTGCAGATACCTAAAACATGTCTTATCTTTGTGCCCTTCCGTGAGCAAAGCACTGAGCTAGGACACGGAAAGAATTGTTGCGAGGAATGGTGGCTCAGCACTTGATCCAATGAAGGAAAAGAAAGGTTGCTGGTCTGATTTCTAAAATATGTCCTTTCTTTATGCCCTTGGGCAAGGCACTCAGAGCATGGACTTGATTGTCCGCAGGTCGACCGAGAACATCAGGGCAAATTATTGTTGCTAGGACCTGTGAGGCAAAAGCAAATATCCAAAAGAAGCCAACCCCGGATGTTCCGGCGCTAGAAGCCAAATAAGATCGAAATAAGCAAAAGAAAGGCTGCTGGTCTCATTCCTGGAACATGTCTCATCTTTGTGTTATGCCCTTGAGCAAGGCACATAACTAGGACTTGATTGTCTCACGGTCGATCTGATAACAACAGGGAAAACAATAAGTGGTGGATTGAATAAGAGCGCCTTGGCGGTTTGAAGTGAAACAAAGAAGAAAAGGAAAGCTTGCTGTTCTGTTGGTGCATTTATCCATTTTGAGTTTCTCTACGGGAGGAACTTGTTGCCCGTTATTACCTGCATGCGTCCTGTTCCGACTGTAATCCTTTGTGAATACACTTATTACGCCGCTAATCTGACAAAATGTTTTCTGCGGCCAATTGGGTGTTTTCAGTCCTTCCCAATCCGGGATTTAGGGAGTAGTAATGGGAACCATAGGCATTGTCTGAGCACGCACACTTAAATGAAGAAATAGATTTTGTTAATGAAAAAATGCAACAGCTGGTGGCTGTAAAAACCAAGTCCCCGTGGAGTGTGAACATTTTCTGCAGATTGAACGGAAAGGATTAAGGTCATTTTTGTCTGCTGTTTCTCTTTTTTCAATTTATGAATTCATTCTCAGAGGGAACCAGCGAGAAAAACAAAAAACAAACAAAAAAAAAAAATGACTGGCATCTTGCCTCGACACTCTCTTAGAAATCCAAATGTCAATGAACACATATTGGAAATGTGCGAAAAATTACAACAACACAAAAAACTGTTAAGGAACAGAACATTATGGCGGCCATCATGACCAGCAATAAGAAATAAAAATCTGATCAGTGCCACCAAAGCCGCCAGCCGCTGAAAAACACTGTGTTGAAACAACAGTGAATCTGATCAGTCGGATGAAAAGAAAAAAAGAAAAAGATGAAAAACAGTGTCATTCAGTCCAGTTAGTGTCTCGTTTATTCAACATTCACATTTCCAAGCTATCTCATATAATAATTTAGGATTGGAGCCGCCTTTTGTTCCGACTATGCTCATGGAAATAAAAAAAAAGTATTTATGACGGTCAGGCGTTTTCTGCTGCGTCCTTGTGCCGCCCGCGGAAAAATATCTGAAAATGTCATTGCAATGTCATGATTTCAATGGAACAAT